>NW_027675396.1:555000-657500 GCF_965601325.2 Salmo salar
GAAATCAGTAGTACTGCTAGGTTTTACACAGTAATAATATATATCTGCCTCACTCTCAGAGAAATCAGTAGTACTGCTAGGTTTTACACAGTAATAATATCTGCCTCACTCTCAGAGAAATCACTAGTACTGCTAGGTTTTACACAGTGAAATATGACCGACGGGCTCAATTTGGTCTTATGCCGCAAAATTTGAAACTGTGTTTTTCACAGAAGATAAAAACACAGACTCGGATGGTATAAATATGATACATCATACACTACAGTTGAGGAACAGATAATGTTATGGGCTCGCACTAGTGTTCCATTCCATTCATTAGCTATGGGCTCACGCTAGTGTTCCATTCCATTCATTAGCTATGGGCTCACGCTAGTGTTCCATTCCATTCATTAGCTATGGGCTCACACTAGTGTTCCAGCTTAGCCAATGTTCTAAAGCCGTTTTTCAACCTTGGGGGAATTTTGACTCGTTCTATTGTCCAGCCTAACTTTAGTAAGGAATTACACATTAGTAGTGCTGCAGTTGCTACATAATTCCAATAGATGGGAACATAAGACCACAAATGATATTTCAGAATATTAGTTTAGTTTTCTCCCTGGATACACCACCACTCCCTGCGCTTCTTTCTGTCCCTTTCCACACTGCTAACACAAGAGGAAGGACTGAAAAAGCATTTAACAGATTACTGTAAAGTAATATAATGATGATTCATGTTTATTATTACCTGTTTTTATGCTCATGTTTGAAATTATACTTCATTAATATAATGATTATCAACGAGCCTGAACATTAATTCAGTCACCTCTGGTCGAGAAAATGTATTTTCCCAGTACATTCATTGTCAAATTCATCAACCAGCATCGACCCGCTCTGTCTTCTATCGCTAGTAGTCAACTCAGCCCCGCTAAAAAGCTGGTGTCTTCACTCTGCCTTCTCTCTCTAGTAGTCAACTCAGCCCCGCTAAAAAGCTGGTGTCATCACTCTGCCTTCTCCAATGTTGAGGTAAATTTCCTCACCGGGAGTGTTGCATGATGTAATTTATTGGCGGGCTGGAAGACGCACTCTTGTCTTTTCTATTCTGAGGTTGTTAACTCGCAATATCAGATATTAACATGATTTTTCATAATGCATGTATACTAGGGTTGAGGTTCTGACTAGTAATAATTTACCCAGGGTTCAATACCTGCTATAGTCAAAAATTTTTTTGCTCTCCCAAAAGCAACCCAGCCCTAATATGGGATATATAGCTAACTAAAGCAATGTGACCATTTTAGAAAATCATGGGACATATAGTCTTTGGTTGCATGCTGTTTTATGTTTACATTTACATTTTAGTTACTTAGCAGACGCTCTTATCCAGAGCGACTTACAGTAGTGAATGCACACATTTCATACATTTTTTTTTTCTGTGCTGGCCCCCCGTGGGAATCGATCCCACAACCCTGGCGTTGCAAACACCATGCTCTACCAACTGAGCTACAGGGAAGGCTATATATATATATTTATGTCATTCATATTGCTGCTTGTAGCCTGTAACTGATGCTTCATGGTCTTATGCTGCCATCTATTGGAAATGTAGCAATTAAAAGTCATTAATTAATGTACAGACATTGTTGAGGCAGCTGAGAAATAAAGTGTATTTTTCTCATTAATTGCTTAGATCAGTCTCAAACCTGCCCCATCTATCCTAAGCCAATTGCTGGACTTTCACATAGAGGTTACCAGGTCACCCAGTTCAAACCACATTTGAAAAATAAAACTTATGTGGCTTGTTTATCAAGTATTCTGTCATGTAATAATAAATATAATAACAAAACGAAAAAGCTAAATGCTTAGACAGGTTTTGAATAACAAAATAATCAACATGCTATTTAGTACTATAATTGTATTTACTAATATAATATTACTAAAATAGTTTCTAAAAGTGTCTTTATAAATACGTTTCATTGATTGTTAGGTTTGGGGTTTATAAGAAAAAAATCAGTATGGGTTTATATCTCTCTTGCTCCTCCCTGTGGTCTTCTGTGGGTACTACATAACTCATTCACGACACCTGCTGGGCTCATAATCTGAGGTAGTAACTGAGTCAGATCTACAAACCAATGAGCTAGACCTGTCCATTTGGTTTGCAACTCAGTGAACCTGCGCGGCATTCGCTCAATTCGATGCCTACGAATGAAGATTGATGCATATCAAATTACCCAGCAGCCATTCAGAAAAAACAAATCGTAAAAATTTAAAAATGTTTTCTGGCTGTTTAAATCAGCCACATTTTGAAAAAGAGGACATGCAGTAATAATAGTAATAATAATTTTTAAAAGATATACCCATCTAAAATCTCTTAATTGAAAATCTGAGAACAGTAATATTGAAGGTATCCATAAGCAACCATTTCTGATGAAAAAATAAATGTGATGCATTTTGGAAATAAACTCTTAATAATTATTTCAAAAATGTTCATCTCACCTCTTAGCTTTGGTGTCATGTTCCACAGAGAGACTCATTTTAGAGGCAGGGACCCCCCTCCTCTCTCTCCACAGAGAGACTCATTTTAGAGGCAGGGACCCCCTCCTCTCTCTCCCCAGAGAGACTCATTTTAGAGGCAGGGCCCCCATCCTCTCTCTCCCCAGAGAGACTCATTTTAGAGCACTGTCCCCTGTAAACAGAGATCCAGCATGATGGTTGTGGTTAACACAGTAACAACTAAACAGAGATCCAGCATGTTGGTTGTGGTTAACACAGTGACAACTAAACAGAGATCCAGCATGTTGGTTGTGGTCAACACAGTGACAACTAAACAGAGATCCAGCATGTTGGTTGTGGTTAACACAGTGACAACTAAACAGAGATCCAGCATGTTGGTTGTGGTTAACACAGTGACAACTAAACAGAGATCCAGCATGATGGTTGTGGTTAACACAGTGACAACTAAACAGAGATCCAGCATGTTGGTTGTGGTTAACACAGTGACAACTAAACAGAGATCCAGCATGTTGGTTGTGGTTAACACAGTGACAACTAAACAGAGATCCAGCATGTTGGTTGTGGTTAACACAGTGACAACTAAACAGAGATCCAACATGTTGGTTGTGGTTAACACAGTGACAACTAAACAGAGATCCAGCATGTTGGTTGTGGTTAACACAGTGACAACTAAACAGAGATCCAGCATGTTGGTTGTGGTTAACACAGTGACAACTAAACAGAGATCCAGCATGTTGGTTGTGGTCAACACAGTGACAACTAAACAGAGATCCAACATGTTGGTTGTGGTTAACACAGTAACAACTAAACAGAGATCCAGCATGATGGTTGTGGTTAACACAGTGACAACTAAACAGAGATCCAGCATGTTGGTTGTGGTCAACACAGGGACAACTAAACAGAGATCCAGCATGTTGGTTGTGGTTAACACAGTGACAACTAAACTGAGATCCAGCATGTTGGTTGTGGTTAACACAGTGACAACTAAACAGAGATCCAGCATGTTGGTTGTGATTAACACAGTGACAACTAAACAGAGATCCAGCATGTTGGTTGTGGTTAACACAGTGACAACTAAACAGCGATCCAGCATGTTGGTTGTGGTCAACACAGTGACAACTAAACAGAGATCCAGCATGTTGGTTGTGGTTAACACAGTGACAACTAAACAGAGATCCGGCATGTTGGTTGTGGTCAACACAGTGACAACTAAACAGAGATCCAGCATGTTGGTTGTGGTTAACACAGTGACAACTAAACAGAGATCCAGCATGTTGGTTGTAGTTAACACAGTGACAACTAAACAGAGATCCAACATGTTGGTTGTGGTTAACACAGTGACAACTAAACAGAGATCCAGCATGTTGGTTGTGGTTAACACAGTGACAACTAAACAGAGATCCAGCATGTTGGTTGTGGTTAACACAGTGACAACTAAACAGAGATCCAGCATGTTGGTTGTGGTTAACACAGTGACAACTAAACAGAGATCCAGCATGTTGGTTGTGGTTAACACAGTAACAACTAAACAGAGATCCAACATGTTGGTTGTGATTAACACAGTGACAACTAAACAGAGATCCAGCATGTTGGTTGTGGTTAACACAGTGACAACTAAACAGAGATCCAGCATGTTGGTTGTGGTTAACACAGTGACAACTAAACAGAGATCCAACATGTTGGTTGTGGTCAACACAGTAATTCTTTAATGTCAATTGTTATCATTAATTAATTATCTCCTATAAAACATTTCCTAACAGACATAGAAACAGTCAGGTGATTTAATGCATCAAGTGAACATGTAGTTGTGAAATGACATCTCCATGGTAACTGTCAATAATAATAATAAGTCACTGTTTGTTAAAGTAGTTCTAGACAGTACAGCAACAATAATAATAATAATAAGTCACTGTTTGTTAAAGTAGTTCTAGACAGTACAGCAACAATAATAATAATAATAATAAGTCACTGTTAAGGTAGTTATAGACAGTACAGCAACAACAATAATAATAATAATAATAATAAGTCACTGTTAAGGTAGTTATAGACAGTACAGCAACAATAATAATAATAATAATAATAATAATAAGTCACTGTTTGTTAAGGTAGTTATAGACAGTACAGCAACAATAATAATAATAATAAGTCACTGTTTGTTAAAGTAGTTCTAGACAGTACAGCAACAATAATAATAATAATAATAAGTCACTGTTAAGGTAGTTATAGACAGTACAGCAACAACAATAATAATAATAATAATAATAATAATAATAAGTCACTGTTTGTTAAGGTAGTTATAGACAGAACAGCAACAATAATAATAATAATAATAATAAGTCACTGTTTGTTAAGGTAGTTATAGACAGTACAGCAACAATAATAATAATACTAATAATAATAACAACAACAATAATAATAATAATAAGTCACTGTTTGTTAAGGTAGTTATAGACAGTACAGCAACAACAATAATAATAATAATAATAATAATAATAATAAGTCACTGTTTGTTAAGGTAGTTATAGACAGTACAGCAACAACAATAATAATAATAATAATAAATCACTGTTTGTTAAGGTAGTTATAGACAGAACAACAACAATAATAATAATAATAATAATAGTAATAATAATAATAAGTCACTGTTTGTTAAGGTAGTTATAGACAGTACAGCAACACAAGGCCATGTCTCACAATTATTTGTATTCACTAACAGTAGACTATTTATTGTCTTTCAATCTGTTATTTTCTAAATGTATCTGAGAATGTAGACAGAAGGGCTAAAACGGACATGATTGATCTGAGGGGGATCTTTGATCCTGGAGCGCTACCCTCCGGTAGGGTCTCACTCCAACCCTGTTCCTGGAGCACTACCCTCCGGTAGGGTCTCACTCCAACCACAGCTGTAACTAACCTGATTTATCTTATAAACCAACTAATTATTTTAATCAGGTGACTAGTTTTGAATAGGAATGAAAACCTACAGGATGGTATCTCTCCAGGAACAGGATCGGGAGCCCTGTTTTAAAAGATGCATGAAATCCATCCTCCAATTTTTTCTGACTATTCAGCTTCAGCTAACCGTGCTAAAATCTTATTAGAAATCAGTTTTTTTTTTGTAACAGTAACGTTACCATTTACCTGGTAATTAAATATAATTTATTTAGAATTGATCAGAATAATGTTTATTGTATTCTCAAATTGAAAGTGCTCCCTCGCGCTCCTCAGCACTACACCCATGGTGATAAGAGATCATAGATCAAACCTACTCTTGACTATTAAATGTCTGACTACGACCTAACTTTATAATAGTGTGTAAGTAGCTTCTAGACTTACCAGTCTGCTCGTCTTTCCTTCAAATCAATACTTTTACCCGACTTCTGTTGCCGAGAAATGTGCGCCACAGTTTCAACATCCATTTCGTACGTGCATTAGCCCACGAACTTCCTTTCAACTTCATGAGGAAATGACATAACAGAATTCCTAAACCCAGAGACCAACATCCCGAGTCTACTGGGACCGCTGGGGAAGCAGACTGTAGGAAGTAGACCGATGCTGTGATTTGGGGTTTGAGAAGTCAGAAGTGAAAAATTCCTCCTTAGTTGTACATTTTCTCTAAATCTAAAGGCAAAACCTAGATTGGAGCCAATGTCTTAAGTATTTCAACATGTTATTACTCCAACTTCGTGAAAGAGACAAACTGACACGTTATTATTTTAGTCAAAAACGACTTTATATCGAAGGAGTGTCTTTGGTTTGACTGCCTGCACATGCTCAGTTCTACATACTTTTGTATATCTAGTGTGTGTGTATATATATATATATATAAAAATAAAAAATAAAATATATATATATATATATATATAAGTGTATAAAATTGAGCACACAGCCATGCAATCTCCATAGACAAACATTAGCAGTAGAATGCTCAGTGACTTTCAACGTGGCACCATCATAGGATGCCACCTTTCCACAAAGTCAGTTCATCACATTTCTGCCCTGCTAGAGATTCCCTGGTCAACTGTAAATGCAGTTATTGTGGAGTGGAAACATCTTGGAGAAACAACGGCTCAAGCGTGAAGTGGTAGGCCACACAAGCTCACAGAACGGGGCAGCCAAGTGCTGAAGCGTGTTTTCTGGAGTGATGAATCACGCTTCACCATCTGGCAGTCCGACTGTCACGTCTGGGATTGGCGGATGCCAGGAGAACCCTACCTGCCCCAACGTATACTGCCAACTGTAAAGTTTGGTGGAGGAGGAATAATGGTCTGGGGCTGTTTTTCCATGGTTCGGGCTAGTCTCCTTAGTTCCAGTGAAGGGAAATCGTAACGCTACAACATACAATTACATTCTAGATGATTCTGTGCTGGCAACTGTGGCAACATTTTGGGAAGGCCCATTCCTATTTCTGATTGACAATGTCCCTGTGCACAACGCGAGGTCCATACAGAAATTGTTTGTCGAGATTGGTGTGGAAGAAATTGACTGTCTTTCACAGAGCCCTGACCTCAACCCCGTTGAACACCTTTGGGATGAATTGGAACGTCAACTGTGAGCCAGGCCTAATCACCCAACATCAGTGCCCGACCTTCCTAATGCTCTTGTGGCTGAATGGAATCAAGTCCCCGCAGCAATGTTCCAACATCTAGTGGAAAGCCTTCCCAGAAGAGTGGCGGTTGTTATAGCACCAAAGGGGGGACCAACTCCATATTAATGCCCTTGACTTTGGAATGAGATGGTCGGTGAGCAGGTGTCCACATACATTTGGTCATGTAGTGTATATTTGATGCTGTTTGTAAAAATCATGACACCATTTTAGTTGTAGTTATAACATACTGTAGTCTAAAACCATTTTAGTTACAGTATAACATACTGTAGTCTAAAACCTTTAACTAGTACATTTGGGAACAGGACATAATGTCATATTTTCCAAATGGTTTCGTTATCAGAAATGACCAACTTCATGACATGACACTGACATGGGTGACTTCCACGTCTCCTTTTTCCGTTAAATTCATAATCTATGCTGGAGATCCCCCTTAACAAAGCCTTGCCTTAGTCTATCCAGTGGACAAGCCTTCTGCCATGCCTGGATATTTTCAGAAAAAAGTACCAACACTTCAAAATTAAATATCACTTGGGATAATCTTCCAAAGACATTGACTTTTATTCAAATAACAGATTGTACCTGTCCAGCTCCAGGTTCCCCAGAAGGACCAGACACCACCATCTCCTCAGACCAGGCTGAAGGACCAGACACCACCATCTCCTCAGACCAGGCTGAAGGACCAGACACCACCATCTCCTCAGACCAGGCTGTAGGACCAGACACCACCATCTCCTCAGACCAGGCTGAAGGACCAGACACCACCATCTCCTCAGACCAGGCTGAAGGACCAGACACCACCATCTCCTCAGACCAGGCTGAAGGACCAGACACCACCATCTCCTCAGACCAGGCTGAAGGACCAGACACCACCATCTCCTCAGACCAGGCTGAAGGACCAGACACCACCATCTCCTCAGACCAGGCTGAAGGACCAGACACCACCATCTCCTCAGACCAGGCTGAAGGACCAGACACCCCCATCTCCTCAGACCAGGCTGAAGGACCAGACACCACCATCTCCTCAGACCAGGCTGAAGGACCACACACCACCATCTCCTCAGACCAGGCTGAAGGACCACACACCACCATCTCCTCAGACCAGGTATATCAGGCTGAAGGACGAGAACAGTCACAATGCATTTCCAATTGCTCATTTCGAGAATCTGTAAATTCTAAATTAATACCTTTTCTGCATTTGACATAATACCACTTACGATCAAGTAATCAAATGGAGTGTCTGTGGCAAAATATCATGTGTACTGGAAAGAAAACACATAATGAATAAAACACAATGTTAATTACTCATTATAAATGTATGTTAGTGAAACATATTGTAAAGCGTGCGTGTTGGTGGCAGGGAAGTCAGGCGCAGGAGAACGAACTTGGTATAAACGGAATCGTTTAATAAGTGCTCGCAAATTCCGAAAACCAACATATACAAAATAAAGGAAGTGGGTAGAAAACCCGTCGCACACCAGAGCATAAATGCACCATTACATACAACAAACAATCTCCGACAAGGACATGAGGGGAAACAGAGGGTTAAATACACAACATGTCATTGATGGGATTGGAACCAGGTGTGATGGAAGACAAGACAAAACCAATGGAAAATGAAAAGTGGATCAATGATGGCTAGAAGGCCGGTGACGTCGACCACCGAACAAGGAGAGGGACCGACTTCGGCGGAAGTCATGACAATAATGAATAAACAATGTTAATTACTCATTATAAATGTATGTTAGTAAAACATAATGTTAATTACTCATTATAAATGTAGGTTAGTTAAACATAATGTTAATTACTCATTATAAATGTAGGTTAGTAAAACATAATGTTAATTACTCATTATAAATGTAGGTTAGTAAAACATAATGTTAATTACTCATTATAAATGTAGGCTAGTAAAACATAATGTTAATTACTCATTATAAATGTAGGTTAGTAAAACATAATGTTAATTACTCATTATAAATGTAGGTTAGTAAAACATAATGTTAAATACTCATTATAAATGTAGGTTAGTAAAACATAATGTTAATTACTCATTATAAATGTAGGTTAGTAAAACATAATGTTAATTACTCATTATAAATGTAGGTTAGTAAAACACAATGTTAATTACTCATTATAAATGTATGTTAGTAAAACATAATGTTAATTACTCATTATAAATGTAGGCTAGTAAAACATAATGTTAATTACTCATTATAAATGTAGGTTAGTAAAACATAATGTTAATTACTCATTATAAATGTAGGTTAGTAAAACATAATGTTAATTACTCATTATAAATGTAGGTTAGTAAAACATAATGTTAATTACTCATTATAAATGTAGGTTAGTAAAACATAATGTTAATTACTCATTATAAATGTAGGTTAGTAAAACACAATGTTAATTACTCATTATAAATGTAGGTTAGTAAAACATAATGTTAATTACTCATTATAAATGTATGTTAGTAAAACATAATGTTAATTACTCATTATAAATGTATGTTAGTAAAAAATGATGATATTAGAACAGTGAAATCTGACCATGAGCATAAAGACACCACAATCACTGCTTTATGGTTCCAGGAAGTCCCTGTTTCAAGAGTTAACACTTACAGTTACAAAATATGCAACTAAATATTTGAAATCAAATAATAACATTGAATGCAAAAAACACTCAATGCTAACTATTACCTTTAATAAAGTTCAGGTCAGTTGTTTCAGTCCATGTCCCAGTGACAAGCTGCTTTGCCAGTTCACTGAGAAACCAAGAGACCTAAAGTCATGTTATTAAATATAATCATATAAAAACTGTAGCCTCTATGAAGAACACAATGTCCAACACAGATGGGGGCATGGTGGCAGGTAGCCTAGTGGTTAGAGTGGAGGGGTGGCAGGTAGTCTAGTGGTTAGAGTGGAGGGGGTGGCAGGTAGCCTAGTGGTTAGAGTGGAGGGGTGGCAGGTAGCCTAGTGGTTAGAGTGGAGGGGTGGCAGGTAGTCTAGTGGTTAGAGTGGAGGGGTGGCAGGTAGCCTAGTGGTTAGAGTGGAGGGACGGCAGGTAGCCTAGTGGTTAGAGTGGAGGGGTGGCAGGTAGCCTAGTGGTTAGAGTGGAGGGACGGCAGGTAGCCTAGTGGTTAGAGTGTTGGGGGTGGCAGGTAGTCTAGTGGTTAGAGTGGAGGGGTGGCAGGTAGTCTAGTGGTTAGAGTGGAGGGGCGGCAGGTAGCCTAGTGGTTAGAGTGTTGGGGGTGGCAGGTAGCCTAGTGGTTAGAGTGGAGGGGTGGCAGGTAGCCTAGTGGTTAGAGTGGAGGGACGGCAGGTAGCCTAGTGGTTAGAGTGGAGGGGGTGGCAGGTAGCCTAGTGGTTAGAGTGGAGGGGTGGCAGGTAGCCTAGTGGTTAGAGTGTAGAGGCGGCAGGTAGCCTAGTGGTTAGAGTGGAGGGGGTGGCAGGTAGCCTAGTGGTTAGAGTGGAGGGGTGGCAGGTAGCCTAGTGGTTAGAGTGGAGGGGTGGCAGGTAGCCTAGTGGTTAGAGTGTAGAGGCGGCAGGTAGCCTAGTGGTTAGAGTGGAGGGGGTGGCAGGTAGCCTAGTGGTTAGAGTGTTGGGGGTGGCAGGTAGCCTAGTGGTTAGAGTGGAGGGGTGGCAGGTAGTCTAGTGGTTAGAGTGTTGGGGGTGGCAGGTAGTCTAGTGGTTAGAGTGGAGGGGTGGCAGGTAGTCTAGTGGTTAGAGTGGAGGGGTGGCAGGTAGTCTAGTGGTTAGAGTGGAGGGGTGGCAGGTAGTCTAGTGGTTAGAGTGGAGGGGGTGGCAGGTAGCCTAGTGGTTAGAGTGGAGGGGGTGGCAGGTAGTCTAGTGGTTAGAGTGGAGGGGGTGGCAGGTAGCCTAGTGGTTAGAGTGGAGGGGGTGGCAGGTAGCCTAGTGGTTAGAGTGGAGGGGGTGGCAGGTAGTCTAGTGGTTAGAGTGGAGGGACAGCAGGTAGCCTAGTGGTTAGAGTGGAGGGGTGGCAGGTAGCCTAGTGGTTAGAGTGGAGGGGTGGCAGGTAGCCTAGTTGTTAGAGTGGGGGGCTGCAGGTAGCCTAGTGGTTAGAGTGGAGGGACGGCAGGTAGCCTAGTGGTTAGAGTGGAGGGCCAGTAACTGAAAGGTTGCTAGATTGAATCCCCAAGCAGACAAGGTAAAAATATGTTGTTATGCCCCTGAACAAGGCAGTTAACCCACTGTTCCTAGGCCGTCATTGTAAATAAGAATTTGTTCTTAACTGACTTGCCTTGTTAAATAAAGGTACAATTATTATTTTTTACATCAACAGAGCATGTGATTCTGCAGAGAGTAGACATCATCTGTAACAAACATGCAGAGAACACTATAAACAAGGTTAATGTCACATGACCAGAAAAAATAAATAGATTAGATCCTGCAACCATGGAGAGGTAAATACTTGTCTATTTATGGAAAAATGCCCTGATTAACTCCTTAGTCTTATCTCGGTTTATGCCCCTGCTACTCCTGATGATTTGTTTTTCAAATCCAATGAGCAAAAAATATTTTCTTTATCTGGGATGCTAAACCAGACAAAATAAAGCGTGACTATCTATATAATGAATATGATTTGGGTGGGTCGAGATGATTAAATATAAAAGCACTAAACCTCTCTCTAAAAGCTTCACTTATTCAACAGTTTTACTTGAACCCTAAATGGTTCTCCAGTAGATTACTAAGAAAAGCTCATCCATTGTTTAAAAATGGCCTTTTTGCCTTTTTGCAGATTGCCATGTCTCATTTTAGATTAATTGAGAATTATACTTTTTTGAAAGTATCTCTTTTTCAAACGAGCATTACAGAGCTGGATACAATTTCAATGTCATCACCCCTGAAAAGATAAAACAAATATTATGGCTGAACTCAAATGTGCTGGTTGATAAAATACCTGTATTTATGGGAAAGATGTTTGAAAAGGGTATTCTGTTTTTAAATTATATTGTAAATTGGAATGGTAGAGTTATGTCCTTCATAGAGTTATCAGAATTGTTTGGGAAGGTCTGTTCAATCCAAGATTACAACCAATTGATTACAGCATTACCCCCAAAAATGGAGGAGGCGGGTGCCAGTGGGAGGATGTAGGGAACTGGTCTGTCTGACCAATATAAAGGATCAAAACTGGCGGAGGAATAAAAATAGCATAAATAGGAAAGTATACCAGTTTCATTTGAGGACCAGGATGTTGTGCCATACAGATTGCAAAATAGTTGGGAAGAGATTTTTGATGTACCGATTCCATGGTACAAGGTGTAGGAGTTGATATATAAAACGACGCAAGATTCAAGACTTCATGGTTTGAGCTGAAATTATTATTTAGAATTCTTGCTACCAACAAAATGTTGAATATTTGGGGCATATCATCAAATCAATCATCAAAGCTCTGCAGATTTTGTTGTGAGACTACATATTCAATAGACCATTTATTTTGGTATTGCCCTCAGGTAGCCTGTTTCTGGTCTCAGGTTCCGGAATGGCTGAAAATGCATAGCATTGATATAAAATTGAGCCTAGAAATAGTACTGTTAGGAGATCTGGAGAGACCGGGTCAGTCAATTACTAATACTCCTCGTAAAAGTATTTATCTTCAATACGCATTCTGTAGATTATATTCGATAGAAATGGTATGTTTGTAACGGCTGTCTGAAGTAGTAGACCAAGGTGCAGCATCCCTGTAACGGCTGTCTGAAGTAGTAGACCAAGGTGCAGCGTGGAATTTGTTCATCTTTTATTTTAGATGAAAAAGGCACTTCACAAAGAAACACAGACGACAGCCAAACAGTCCTGTCAGGTATCCTAACACACTAAACAGAAAACATCTACCCACAAAACCCAAAGGAAAAACATGCTGCCTAAGTATGACTCCCAATCAGCAACAACGATGTACAGCTGTTCCTGATTGGGAGCCATACCCGGCCGAAACAAAGCAATCCCCCAACATAGAAATACAGACATAGAATGCCCACCCAAATCACACCCTGACCAAACCTAAATAGAGACATAAAAAGGCTCTCTCAGGACAGGGCGTGACAATGTTAAACATCACATCATCATTGAAAGATATATGTTGCGTAGAAATCCGAAGAGGCTGGCCTGCAGAGATAGGTGGGATGGGCTGAGGGAAGCTGAGACAAGTGGGAGTGGAGTTGCAGGGTACGGGATAGAATGACGGTCAAAGATAAAAGTATAAAAAATAAAGTCAAAATAAACATAACAAAAAGCCAGTTTGAATGACACTGAGGGGCAGTGTTGTTACAGCTAATGTTGGTTTGTCTGAGGCTGACACACTCTCATTCAAATGCACACATGTGCACAAACACAGACACACACACACACATGTAAATAGTGCCATACATGCACAACATATTCAGTTTGCCTTGTTGTTGTGATTGTTGTTGTCCTGGATGTCTTTTGTTTTTTGCCTGGTGGTTTTCTGTTTCCTTTGTCTTTCTATTTTTTCTCTTTTGTTCATTTTGTTGGTTGTTGGTGAATGAGGGGGTGGAGATCTTGGGGTGGGGAATGGAATATATATATATATATATAGTATTTTATTTTTCTTTGGGGGGGCTGTGGGTGGGTCTTGGATGGTTGAGGGGCAGCTCTTGGGGAACTGTGGGGGGGGGGGATCTTGGAGGGCTGGTGGCCTGGCGGTTGGGAGCTTGGGCCAGTTGCTAATGGATGGCTGGTTCGGGTCCCCGTTTTTGACCCTGTGGGAGATCTGTCAACGTGCCTCTGTGTGTCGCTCTGGATGGGAGTCTGTTAGATGACCAATATGATGTAGTTGTTGAGCGGCTTCACTGCAAGTATATTGTGTTAAAAAAAAAACTCTATATACTTATGAATATAAAAAAGGTTTAAAAGAATACTGGATCCAATGCAATTCAGGCCTGCTTCTCCACAAAGTCTTCAGACTTTGTTCCTCTGCTGTGTTGATCCTGAAAATCCCACACAGCTGATCTCCACTTCTCCCTGAGCTTTGAAGGCAGCTTGGAGACAATGGTTCTGAGAAGGTCTGGGTTATCTCCTCCGTGTGCTTAATGTCCTGCACTGGTTAGAGCATTGGGCCAGTAACCGAAAGGTTGGTGGATTGAATCCCCGAGCTGAGAAGGTAAACATCTGTCATTCTGCCCCTGAACGAGGCAGTTAACCCACTGTTCCTAGGCCGTCAGTGTAAATAAGAATTTGGTCTTTTAACTGACTTGCCTAGTTCACTGACTTGTCTAGTTTAAATAAAGGTTAAATAAAAAAATGCTTAGACCTGTCAATTTGATTGATCTGAGTTAACTTATAGCTAGATACCTGAATATGACAAATGTATAGCTAGCAACTTCTAGATGACCAACTACCTAGAGGGTTAATGGTTTTTGAAAAATGGTTGTTCATAGCTAAATCCTTCCAGTCATGTAATAGAAGCGAACTGGTGCCTTCCTTGAATAGTGAATTTCTGACCCCTACGAATGTTGTGCTTCTTGTCGAGATCATTGGTGCCTTCATAGTACTTTGCCTGGTTGGAAAGATAAAATAACATCTCCTCAAGAGATTCCATTTAAGTGCAAGCTAACGTTACATACAAAATGAAAGCTACAAAAACAATTAGCTAGCTAGCTAACGTTGGCTAAACATAACTGTCTGGCTAGCTGACTAGGCAGGCTGATGTAAGCCTTCTAAAATATTGTTAAATAGGAATAAATAATTTAAGCTGTTTTTGGATTTAGATTGCTAGCTAACGTTACTTACATTGAGTTGATTAGATTCGAATCTGGCTGTTTTCCTGCCTTTTGTTATAACTAGCAAAGTGCAAAGAAGTCTTAATTCAGGTTGGGCGTGAGTTTCTGCTTGAATTTGGTTAAAAGGACAGTGAATTTGTTCAACCTTTGAGAACTTGCTACCAAGCTCGTGTGTATCAGACACACATTGTGTTTTCTCTTAGAGACTATTCTGAACTGAAGACATGTGTTACCACATTGTTTAAGCCTATTGGTGATAGTCATATACTCTGTGTAATTCTGTAATGTATAATGTATTTAATGTACAGTACACTGTAATTGTTTGAGTGTCAATTCTTTCATCCAATTAGTTAAATAGAGTAACTGCATTCCTCATTTTACAGAGTAATTATTTGATTGACCAAATGCTTATAATTTAGAAGGTCTATTGGTAGTTGTTATGTACACTATACAGTACACATACTGTAGCATATTATTGGATGCCACCTTGACATCTCTGATCTGCTTGCCTCCATTAATGAATGCTAGAACATTGGTTGCCAGGATTAGCTCTTTGTATCTAGTCTCTTAATAATTGCATAACGGTGCAAGTCATAAATGTTCATTATATTCATACTTAGTCGGTGACGCAATGATTCGCTGTCTTGCTAGATTCACCAGAGGGCCTGTTGCATTTATTTCTACAGAAAACCACGGCAATATAGGTCTACTCTCAGGAAAAAAGGTGCTATCTAGAACCTAAAAGGATTCTTCCGCTGTCCCCATAGAAGAACCCTTTTTGTTTCCATGTTGTGTTGTCATGTGTTGCTGCCTTGCTATGTTATTGTCTTAGGTCTCTCTTTATGTAGTGTTGTGTTGTCTCTCTTTTTGTGAAGTGTGTTTTGTCCTATATTTATATTGTATTTATTTTATTTTTTAAATCCCAGGCCCCGTCCCCACAGGAGCCTTTTGCCTTTTGGTAGGCTGTCATTGTAAATAACACTTTGTTCTACCAACTGAGCCACGGGGAAGACCAGTATGTATAACACACCATGCTGGTGTTGTAAACACCATGCTCTACCAACTGAGCCACGGGGAAGGCCAGTATGTATAACACACCATGCTGGCGTTGTAAACACCATGCTCTACCAACTGAGCCACGGGGAAGGCCAGTATGTATAACACACCATGCTGGCGTTGTAAACACCATGCTCTACCAACTGAGCCACGGGGAAGGCCAGTATAACACACCATGCTGGTGTTGTAAACACCATGCTCTACCAACTGAGCCACGGGGAAGACCAGTATAACACACCATGCTGGCGTTGTAAACACCATGCTCTACCAACTGAGCCACGGGGAAGGGCCAGTATGTATAACACACCATGCTGGCGTTGTAAACACCATGCTCTACCAACTGAGCCACGGGGAAGGCCAGTATATATAACACACCATGCTGGCGTTGTAAACACCATGCTCTACCAACTGAGCCACGGGGAAGGGCCAGTATGTATAACACACCATGCTGGTGTTGTAAACACCATGCTCTACCAACTGAGCCACGGGGAAGGCCAGTATGTATAACACACCATGCTGGTGTTGTAAACACCATGCTCTACCAACTGAGCCACGGGGAAGGGTCAGTATGTATAACACACCATGCTGGTGTTGTAAACACCATGCTCTACCAACTGAGCCACGGGGAAGGGCCAGTATGTATAACACACCATGCTGGTGTTGTAAACACCATGCTCTACCAACTGAGCCACGGGGAAGGCCAGTATAACACACCATGCTGGTGTTGTAAACACCATGCTCTACCAACTGAGCCACGGGGAAGGCCAGTATGTATAACCCACCATGCTGGTGTTGTAAACACCATGCTCTACCAACTGAGCCACGGGGAAGGCCAGTATGTATAACCCACCATGCTGGTGTTGTAAACACCATGCTCTACCAACTGAGCCACGGGGAAGGGCCAGTATGTATAACACACCATGCTGGCGTTGTAAACACCATGCTCTACCAACTGAGCCACGGGGAAGGCCAGTATAACACACCATGCTGGTGTTGTAAACACCATGCTCTACCAACTGAGCCACGGGGAAGGCCAGTATAACACACCATGCTGGTGTTGTAAACACCATGCTCTACCAACTGAGCCACGGGGAAGGGCCAGTATGTATAACACACCATGCTGGCGTTGTAAACACCATGCTCTACCAACTGAGCCACGGGGAAGGCCAGTATAACACACCATGCTGGTGTTGTAAACACCATGCTCTACCAACTGAGCCACGGGGAAGGCCAGTATAACACACCATGCTGGTGTTGTAAACACCATGCTCTACCAACTGAGCCACGGGGAAGGCCAGTATGTATAACCCACCATGCTGGTGTTGTAAACACCATGCTCTACCAACTGAGCCACGGGGAAGGCCAGTATGTATAACCCACCATGCTGGTGTTGTAAACACCATGCTCTACCAACTGAGCCACGGGGAAGGGCCAGTATGTATAACACACCATGCTGGCGTTGTAAACACCATGCTCTACCAACTGAGCCACGGGGAAGGCCAGTATGTATAACACACCATGCTGGCGTTGTAAACACCATGCTCTACCAACTGAGCCACGGGGAAGACCAGTATGTATAACACACCATGCTGGTGTTGTAAACACCATGCTCTACCAACTGAGCCACGGGGAAGGGCCAGTATAACACACCATGCTGGCGTTGTAAACACCATGCTCTACCAACTGAGCCACGGGGAAGGCCAGTATGTATAACACACCATGCTGGCGTTGTAAACACCATGCTCTACCAACTGAGCCACGGGGAAGGCCAGTATGTATAACACACCATGCTGGCGTTGTAAACACCATGCTCTACCAACTGAGCCACGGGGAAGGCCAGTATGTATAACACACCATGCTGGCGTTGTAAACACCATGCTCTACCAACTGAGCCACGGGGAAGGGCCAGTATGTATAACACACCATGCTGGCGTTGTAAACACCATGCTCTACCAACTGAGCCACGGGGAAGACCAGTATGTATAACACACCATGCTGGCGTTGTAAACACCATGCTCTACCAACTGAGCCACAGGGAAGGCCAGTATGTATAACACACCATGCTGGTGTTGTAAACACCATGCTCTACCAACTGAGCCACGGGGAAGGGCCAGTATGTATAACACACCATGCTGGTGTTGTAAACACCATGCTCTACCAACTGAGCCACGGGGAAGGCGATGTGTTTGTTCAGTTTTTTTTACTTTAGTGAGCGAGTGCGTGCTGTGGGAAAATGTGACACAACTATAATTTGATCAGGAATTGAAATGTTAATTAGATCTTGAGGTAGAGGAAATGTGAATACTGCCTATGTAAGAGAGCTTTTGGGGAAAGAAATTGCATGGCGACAGTCTGGGGTTGAGAGGAGAGTAGGTGTTGTTGGAACAGGAAATAAGCAGCATCCTGTTTATCAGCAGTTAGGGGAATACTGAGGAAATGTGTTTTGTATACTTAGAAAAACAGTGAATGTTGGAAAAGGAACAGTATTTTCTACCCAGATAACTAATATCTGCACACTTAAAATACATCAAATAGAATATAAAAAGTGCACTAGCCAAACAATGAGCCATCTGGAACTCTGTACTGTTGGGGCCTTTGTAGAGATTGTTTGCTTACAGTCCTACTGTGCTCTGAGACTAAGATAAACATCTGGCAGGATGGGAGGGTTCTCTTTCCTTTTCATTCTCACTCTAGGATAGTGGTTCTCATTCTCTTTCATTCTGTTTCATTTTCATTCACTCATTGTCTGTCTGTCTGTCTGTCTGTCTGTCTGTCTGTCTGTCTGTCTGTCTGTCTGTCTGTCTGTCTGTCTGTCTGTCTGTCTGTCTGTCTGTCTGTCTGTCTGTCTGTCTGTCTGTCTGTCTCGTCTCTCTCTCTCTCTCTCTCTCTCTCTCTCTCTCTCTCTCTCTCTCTCTCTCTCTCTCTCTCTCTCTCTCTCTCTCTCTCTCTCTCTCTCTCTCTCTCTCTCTCTCTCTCTCTCTCTCTCTCTCTCTCTCTCTCTCTCTCTCTCTCTCTCTCACACACAATAACGTTTATTTTTATTGAACCTTTATTTAACTAGGCAAGTCAGTTAAGAACAAATTCTAATTTACAATAACAACCTACACCAGCCAAACTCGGACGACATGACTGTGACGCCGCAGTAAATGTCTATTACCAGAAAGATAAGGATCTTCTTTCAATAATTACAATATATTATGTTTGTTTTGGATTAACTTCTGAAATAAATCTTTCTTGAACCAAATATTTAGGTGCTACTGATGTGGTGGAACAGAAAGTCAAGTGTTATTGACAATTTATCAAACTCGAATGGATTTGAAATACATAAAATAGTAAAATATATTTCTAACTGTTTTCTAGGTAACAGCAATTGTCTTTAATTTGGTAAGGTTCAGTACACATTTGGCGTTTTAGACATTTGGACTTCTGAAGAATACAAAAATATGTTTTCATGAGTTCACTCATGTTCCGTAGATTGAGACTTGAGAGAAAGAGATGGGGAGCAATTGCTCCAAAGGGAGGAGAGAGGAGAGGGACATTACCAGTTTCTCCAAAAAGAGAAGTTTGTCTTTGGGAAGAAAAAAGGAGTACACTGAAGGGAGGAAAGCAGAGGGCAACAGTGGAGAAACGCTCTTTCAACAAAGGTCAGACCAATTTCCCTGAAATGGTTCAAGTCAGTTTTGCCTTGTGTTGTAGTACCAGGTTGAGGACATAGAGGCCAGTGTTACCTCTATCTCTCATTGTCTCTCCTAGTCTTCCTGGCCTACAATCCCCAATCTCCCCAGCCTACAATCCCCAGCCTACAATCCCCAGTCTCCCCAGCCTACAATCCCCAGTCTCCCCAGCCTACAATCCCCAGTCTCCCCAGCCTACAATCCCCAGTCCCCCAAGCCTACAATCCCCAGTCCCCCGAGGCTACAATCCACAGTCTCCCCAGCCTATAATCCCCAGCCTACAATCCCCAGTCCCCCCAGCCTACAATCCCCAGTCTCCCCAGCCTACAATCCCCAGTCTCCCCAGCCTACAATCCCCAGTCCCCCCAGCCTACAATCCCCAGTCTCCCCAGCCTACAATCCCCAGTCTTCCTAGCCTACAATCCCCAGTCTCCCTAGCCTACAATCCCCAGTCCCCCCGCCCTACAATCCCCAGTCCCCCCAGCCTACAATCCCCAGTCTCCCCAGCCTACAATCCCCAGTCCCCCCAGCCTACAATCCCCAGTCCCCCCAGCCTACAATCCCCAGTCCCCCCAGCCTACAATCCCCAGTCCCCCCAGCCTACAATCCCCAGTCTCCCCAGCCTACAATCCCCAGTCTCCCCAGCCTACAATCCCCAATCCCCCCAGCCTACAATCCCCAGTCCCCCCAGCCTACAATCCCCAGTCCCCCCAGCCTACAATCCCCAGTCCCCCCAGCCTACAATCCCCAGTCCCCCAGCCTACAATCCCCAGTCTCCGTAGCCTACAATCCCCAGTCTCCCCAGCCTACAATCCCCAGTCCCCCCAGCCTACAATCCCCAGTCCCCCCAGCCTACAATCCCCAGTCTCCCCAGCCTACAATCCCCAGTCTCCCCAGCCTACAATCCCCAATCCCCCCGGCCTACAATCCCCAGTCCCCCCAGCCTACAATCCCCAGTCCCCCCAGCCTACAATCCCCAGTCCCCCCAGCCTACAATCCCCAGTCCCCCAGCCTACAATCCCCAGTCTCCGTAGCCTACAATCCCCAGTCTCCCCAGCCTACAATCCCCAGTCCCCCCGCCCTACAATCCCCAGTCTCCCCAGCGTACAATCCCCAGTCTCCCCAGCCTACAATCCCCAGTCTCCCCAGCCTACAATCCCCAGTCTTCCCTCCCAGCTGAGGGTGGAAGCAGTCTATGTGCCCCAGTGATCAGCAATAAGGAAGTAGGAGGTACCATCAACATCACTCAGAACAAAACTCAGAACAACGGTAAAAACATAACTCTTCCACTTTCTTTACATGCTGTGAGGAAAAAGTTTCCTCGGACACATTATTATATTCATGCTTTATTCAATCAAGTCACCTTCAGAACTGTAGGAGAATATAATATATTTTCCTATTTTGTTCCATTTCTAGATGACTCCTCCCAGGTTGCACAATTCAGTGCCACGCTAAAAGGGTAAGTTGTCAAATGTTTGACTTTGTGCACGTGTGATGTGGTGTGGGTGTAAATTAATAGTTTTTTTGGTTAAACCATCTCTCTTTTTCCACAGTGAGTTGCGTGGTGGTCTGTCTCCAGTATCCAGAGAGACCCAGAGCGCATCAAGGAACACACACTACCACCACAATATGAAGATAAAGACAACACAAAGAAGACACAATACATAATGAATGATAAATACATCTGCTTAATGCATTATTATGATGCATGACATAGGAGCTAATAGGTTATTTTGCATTGCGTATTATGCAGATGAATGCACATATAATGCATTATGAAGAGGGTATTCATAGGAGGTGTTACCATAGGAGGTGTTACCATAAGAGGTGTTACCATAGGAGGTGTTACCATAGGAGTTGTTAACATAGGAGGTGTTACCATAGCCATAGGAGGTGTTACCATAGGAGGTGTTACCATAGCCATAGGAGGTGTGACCATAGGAGGTGTTTCCATAGCCATAGGAGGTGTTACCATATGAGGTGTTACCATAGGAGGTGTTACCATAGCCATAGGAGGTGTTACCATAGGAGGTGTTACCATAGGAGGTGTTACCATAGGAGGTGTTACCATAGGAGGTGTTACCATAGCCATATGAGGTGTTACCATAAGAGGTGTTACCATAGCCATAGGAGGTGTTACCATAGGAGGTGTTTCCATAGCCATAGGAGGTGTTACCATATGAGGTGTTACCATAGGAGGTGTTACCATAGCCATAGGAGGTGTTACCACAGGAGGTGTTACCGTAGCAGGTGTTACCATAGGAGGTGTTACCATAGCCATATGAGGTGTTACCATAGCCATATGAGGTGTTACCATAGGAGGTGTTACCATAGCCATAGGAGGTGTTACCATAGGAGGTGTTACCATAGGAGGTGTTACCATATGAGGTGTTACCATAGCCACAGGAGGTGTTACCACAGGAGGTGTTACCATAGGAGGTGTTACCATAGGAGGTGTTACCATAGGAGGTGTTACCATAGGAGGTGTTACCATAGCCATATGAGGTGTTACCATAGGAGGTGTTACCATAGGAGGTGTTACCATAGGAATTGTTACCATAGGAGGTGTTACCATAGCCATAGGAGGTGTTACCATAGGAGGTGTTACCATAGGATTTGTTAACATAGGAGGTGTTACCATAGCCATAGGAGCTGTTACCATAGGAGGTGTTACCATAGGATGTGTTACCATAGGAGGTGTTACCATAGCCATAGGAGGTGTTACCATAGGAGGTGTTACCATAGCCATAGGAGGTGTTACCATAGGAGGTGTTTCCATAGCCATATGAGGTGTTACCATATGAGGTGTTACCATAGGAGGTGTTACCATAGCCATAGGAGGTGTTACCACAGGAGGTGTTACCACAGGAGGTGTTACCATGGGAGGTGTTACCATAGGAGGTGTTACCATAGCCATATGAGGTGTTACCATAGGAGGTGTTACCATAGCCATATGAGTTGTTACCATAGGAGGTGTTACCATAGCCATATGAGTTGTTACCATAGGAGGTGTTACCATAGGAGGTGTTACCATAGGAAGTGTTACCATAGCCATAGGAGGTGTTACCACAGGAGGTGTTACCATAGGAGGTGTTACCATAGGAGGTGTTACCATAGCCATAGGAGGTGTTACCATAGGAGGTGTTACCATAGGAGGTGTTACCATAGGAGGTGTTACTATAGGAGGTGTTACGATAGGAGAAGTTACCATAGGAGGTGTTTCCATAGCCATAGGAGGTGTTACCATATGAGGTGTTACCATAGGAGGTGTTACCATAGCCATAGGAGGTGTTACCACAGGAGGTGTTACTATAGGAGGTGTTACTATAGGAGGTGTTACTATAGGAGGTGTTACCATAGGAGGTGTTACCATAGGAGGTGTTACCATAGGAGGTATTACCATAGGAGGTGTTACCATAGGAGGTGTTACCATAGCCATAGGAACTGTTACCATAGGAGGTGTTACCATAGCCATAGGAGGTATTACCATAGGAGGTGTTTCCATAGCCATAGGAGGTGTTACCATATGAGGTGTTACCATAGGAGGTGTTACCATAGCCATAGGAGGTGTTACCACAGGAGGTGTTACCATAGGAGGTGTTACCATAGGAGGTGTTACCATAGCGATATGAGGTGTTACCTTAGGAGGTGTTACCATAGCCATATGAGGTGTTACCATAGGAGATGTTACCATAGGAGGTGTTACCATAGGAGTTGTTACCATAGGAGGTGTTATCATAGCCGTAGGACGTGTTACCATAGGAGTTGTTACCATAGGAGGTGATACCATAGGAGGTGTTACCATAGGAGGTGTTACCATAGCCATAGGATGTGCTACCATAGAGGTGTTACCATAGGAGGCATTACCATAGGATGTGTTACCATTGGAGGTGTTACCATAGCCATAGGAGGTGTTACCATAGCCATAGGAGGTGTTACCATAGCCATAGGAGGTGTTGCCATAGCCATAGGAGGTGTTGCCATAGGTGGTGTTACCATAGGAGCTGTTACCATAGGAGGTGTTACCATAGCCAAAGGAGTTGTTACCATAGGAGGTGTTACCATAGGAGGTGTTACCATAGGAGGTGTTACCATAGGAGGTGTTACCATAGGAGGTGTTACCATAGCCATAAGAGGTGTTGCCGTAGGAGGTGTTACCATAGGTGGTGTTACCATAGCCATAGGAGGTGTTACCATAGGAGGTGTTACCATAGCCATACGAGGTGTTACCATAGGAGGTGTTACCATAGGAGGTGTTACCATAGGAGGTGTTACCATAGGAGGTGTTACCATTGCCATAGGAGGTGTTACCATAGGAGGTGTTACCATAGGAGGTGTTACCATAGAATGTGTTACCATAGGATGTGTTACCATAGGATGTGTTACCATAGGATGTGTTACCATAGGAGGTGTTACCATAGCCATAGGAGGTATTACCATAGGAGGTGTTTCCATAGCCATAGGAGGTGTTACCATATGAGGTGTTACCATAGGAGGTGTTACTATAGCCATAGGAGGTGTTACCACAGGAGGTGTTACCATAGGAGGTGTTACCATAGGAGGTGTTACCATAGCCATATGAGGTGTTACCATAGGAGGTGTTACCATAGCCATATGAGGTGTTACGATAGGAGATGTTACCATAGGAGGTGTTACCATAGGAGTTGTTACCATAGGAGGTGTTATCATAGCCGTAGGAGGTGTTACCATAGGAGGTGTTACCATAGGAGGTGTTACCATAGGAGGTGTTACCATAGGAGGTGTTACCATAGCCATAGGAGGTGCTACCATAGAGGTGTTACCATAGGAGGCATTACCATAGGATGTGTTACCATTGGAGGTGTTACCATAGCCATAGGAGGTGTTACCATAGCCATAGGAGGTGTTACCATAGCCATAGGAGGTGTTGCCATAGCCATAGGAGGTGTTGCCATAGGTGGTGTTACCATAGGAGGTGTTACCATAGGAGGTGTTACCATAGCCAAAGGAGTTGTTACCATAGGAGGTGTTACCATAGGAGTTGTTACCATAGGAGGTGTTACCATAGGAGGTGTTACCATAGGAGGTGTTACCATAGGAGGTGTTACCATAGCCATAGGAGGTGTTACCGTAGGAGGTGTTACCATAGGAGGTGTTACCATAGGAGGTGTTACCATAGCCATAGGAGGTGTTACCATAGGAGGTGTTACCATAGGAGGTGTTACCATAGGAGGTGTTACCATAGAAGGTGTTACCATTGCCATAGGAGGTGTTACCATAGGAGGTGTTACCATAGGAGGTGTTGCCATAGCCATAGGAGGTGTTACCATAGGAGGTGTTTCCATAGCCATAGGAGGTGTTACCATAGGAGGTGTTACCATAGCCATAGGAGGTGTTACCATAGGTGGTGTTACCATAGGAGGTGTTACCATAGGAGGTGTTGCCATAGGAGGTGTTATCATAGGTGGTGTTACCATAGGAGGTGTTACCATAAGAGGTGTTACCATAGGAGGTGTTACCATAGCCATAGGAGGTGTTGCCGTAGGAGGTGTTACCATAGGAGGTGTTACCATAGCCATAGGAGGTGTTACCATAGGAGGTGTTATCATAGCCATAGGAGGTGTTACCATAGGAGGTGTTACCATAGGAGGTGTTACCATAGCCATAGGAGGTGTTACCGTAGGAGGTGTTACCATAGGAGGTGTTACCATAGGAGGTGTTACCATAGCCATAGGAGGTGTTACCATAGGAGGTGTTATCATAGCCATAGGAGGTGTTACCATAGGAGGTGTTACCATAGGAGGTGTTACCATAGCCATAGGAGGTGTTACCGTAGGAGGTGTTACCATAGGAGGTGTTACCATAGGGGGTGTTACCATAGCCATAGGAGGTGTTACCATAGGAGGTGTTACCATAGGAGGTGTTACCATAGGAGGTGTTACCATAGGAGGTGTTACCATAGCCATAGGAGGTGTTGCCATAGGTGGTGTTACCATAGGAGGTGTTACCATAGGAGGTGTTACCATAGCCATAGGAGTTGTTACCATAGGAGGTGTTACCATAGCCATAGGAGGTATTACCATAGGAGGTTTTACCATAGCCATAGGAGGTGATACCATAGGTGGTGTTACCATAGGAGGTGTTACCATGGGAGGTTTTACCATAGGAGGTGTTACCATAGCCATAGGAGGTGTTACCATAGGAGGTGTTACCATAGGAGGTGTTACCATAGGAGGTGTTACCATAGCCATAGGAGGTGTTACCATAGAAGGTGTTACCATAGGAGGTGTTACTATAGGATGTGTTACTATAGGATGTGTTACAATAGGAGGTGTTACAATAGGAGGTGTTACCATAGGAGGTGTTACCATAGCCATAGGAGGTGTTACAATAGGAGGTGTTACCATAGGAGGTGTTACCATAGCCATAGGAGGTGTTACCATAGGAGGTGTTACCATAGGAGGTGTTACCATAGCCATAGGAGGTGTTACCGTAGGAGGTGTTACCGTAGGAGGTGTTACCATAGGCGGTGTTACCATAGGAGGTGTTACTATAGGATGTGTTGCCATAGGAGTGGTTACTATAGGAGGTGTTACCATAGGAGGTGTTACCATAGCGATATGAGGTGTTACCTTAGGAGGTGTTACCATAGCCATATGAGGTGTTACCATAGGAGATGTTACCATAGGAGGTGTTACCATAGGAGTTGTTACCATAGGAGGTGTTATCATAGCCGTAGGACGTGTTACCATAGGAGTTGTTACCATAGGAGGTGATACCATAGGAGGTGTTACCATAGGAGGTGTTACCATAGCCATAGGATGTGCTACCATAGAGGTGTTACCATAGGAGGCATTACCATAGGATGTGTTACCATTGGAGGTGTTACCATAGCCATAGGAGGTGTTACCATAGCCATAGGAGGTGTTACCATAGCCATAGGAGGTGTTGCCATAGCCATAGGAGGTGTTGCCATAGGTGGTGTTACCATAGGAGGTGTTACCATAGGAGGTGTTACCATAGCCAAAGGAGTTGTTACCATAGGAGGTGTTACCATAGGAGGTGTTACCATAGGAGGTGTTACCATAGGAGGTGTTACCATAGGAGGTGTTACCATAGCCATAAGAGGTGTTGCCGTAGGAGGTGTTACCATAGGTGGTGTTACCATAGCCATAGGAGGTGTTACCATAGGAGGTGTTACCATAGCCATACGAGGTGTTACCATAGGAGGTGTTACCATAGGAGGTGTTACCATAGGAGGTGTTACCATAGGAGGTGTTACCATTGCCATAGGAGGTGTTACCATAGGAGGTGTTACCATAGGAGGTGTTACCATAGAATGTGTTACCATAGGATGTGTTACCATAGGATGTGTTACCATAGGATGTGTTACCATAGGAGGTGTTACCATAGCCATAGGAGGTATTACCATAGGAGGTGTTTCCATAGCCATAGGAGGTGTTACCATATGAGGTGTTACCATAGGAGGTGTTACTATAGCCATAGGAGGTGTTACCACAGGAGGTGTTACCATAGGAGGTGTTACCATAGGAGGTGTTACCATAGCCATATGAGGTGTTACCATAGGAGGTGTTACCATAGCCATATGAGGTGTTACGATAGGAGATGTTACCATAGGAGGTGTTACCATAGGAGTTGTTACCATAGGAGGTGTTATCATAGCCGTAGGAGGTGTTACCATAGGAGGTGTTACCATAGGAGGTGTTACCATAGGAGGTGTTACCATAGGAGGTGTTACCATAGCCATAGGAGGTGCTACCATAGAGGTGTTACCATAGGAGGCATTACCATAGGATGTGTTACCATTGGAGGTGTTACCATAGCCATAGGAGGTGTTACCATAGCCATAGGAGGTGTTACCATAGCCATAGGAGGTGTTGCCATAGCCATAGGAGGTGTTGCCATAGGTGGTGTTACCATAGGAGGTGTTACCATAGGAGGTGTTACCATAGCCAAAGGAGTTGTTACCATAGGAGGTGTTACCATAGGAGTTGTTACCATAGGAGGTGTTACCATAGGAGGTGTTACCATAGGAGGTGTTACCATAGGAGGTGTTACCATAGCCATAGGAGGTGTTACCGTAGGAGGTGTTACCATAGGAGGTGTTACCATAGGAGGTGTTACCATAGCCATAGGAGGTGTTACCATAGGAGGTGTTACCATAGGAGGTGTTACCATAGGAGGTGTTACCATAGAAGGTGTTACCATTGCCATAGGAGGTGTTACCATAGGAGGTGTTACCATAGGAGGTGTTGCCATAGCCATAGGAGGTGTTACCATAGGAGGTGTTTCCATAGCCATAGGAGGTGTTACCATAGGAGGTGTTACCATAGCCATAGGAGGTGTTACCATAGGTGGTGTTACCATAGGAGGTGTTACCATAGGAGGTGTTGCCATAGGAGGTGTTATCATAGGTGGTGTTACCATAGGAGGTGTTACCATAAGAGGTGTTACCATAGGAGGTGTTACCATAGCCATAGGAGGTGTTGCCGTAGGAGGTGTTACCATAGGAGGTGTTACCATAGCCATAGGAGGTGTTACCATAGGAGGTGTTATCATAGCCATAGGAGGTGTTACCATAGGAGGTGTTACCATAGGAGGTGTTACCATAGCCATAGGAGGTGTTACCGTAGGAGGTGTTACCATAGGAGGTGTTACCATAGGAGGTGTTACCATAGCCATAGGAGGTGTTACCATAGGAGGTGTTATCATAGCCATAGGAGGTGTTACCATAGGAGGTGTTACCATAGGAGGTGTTACCATAGCCATAGGAGGTGTTACCGTAGGAGGTGTTACCATAGGAGGTGTTACCATAGGGGGTGTTACCATAGCCATAGGAGGTGTTACCATAGGAGGTGTTACCATAGGAGGTGTTACCATAGGAGGTGTTACCATAGGAGGTGTTACCATAGCCATAGGAGGTGTTGCCATAGGTGGTGTTACCATAGGAGGTGTTACCATAGGAGGTGTTACCATAGCCATAGGAGTTGTTACCATAGGAGGTGTTACCATAGCCATAGGAGGTATTACCATAGGAGGTTTTACCATAGCCATAGGAGGTGATACCATAGGTGGTGTTACCATAGGAGGTGTTACCATGGGAGGTTTTACCATAGGAGGTGTTACCATAGCCATAGGAGGTGTTACCATAGGAGGTGTTACCATAGGAGGTGTTACCATAGGAGGTGTTACCATAGCCATAGGAGGTGTTACCATAGAAGGTGTTACCATAGGAGGTGTTACTATAGGATGTGTTACTATAGGATGTGTTACAATAGGAGGTGTTACAATAGGAGGTGTTACCATAGGAGGTGTTACCATAGCCATAGGAGGTGTTACAATAGGAGGTGTTACCATAGGAGGTGTTACCATAGCCATAGGAGGTGTTACCATAGGAGGTGTTACCATAGGAGGTGTTACCATAGCCATAGGAGGTGTTACCGTAGGAGGTGTTACCGTAGGAGGTGTTACCATAGGCGGTGTTACCATAGGAGGTGTTACTATAGGATGTGTTGCCATAGGAGTGGTTACTATAGGAGGTGTTACAATAGGAGGTGTTACCATACGCATACGACACACAATTAATCTTCTCCTTTCCCCCTTCTGATAACCAAGTAGTGAATCGCATCTCTGCATGTCTGGCAGACAAATCAGTGTGGATGACGGATCACCACCTCAAGCTGAACCTCGGCAAGACGGAGCTGCTCTTCCTCCCGGGAAAGGACTGCCCGTTCCATGATCTCGCCATCACAACTCGCCATCACAACTCCATTGTGTCCTCCTCCCAGAGTGCTAAGAGCCTTGGCATGACCCTGGACAATACCCTGTCCTTCTCCACTAACATCAAGGCGGTGACCCGATCCTGTAGGTTCATGCTTTACAACATTCGCAGAGTACGACCCTGCCTCACACAGGAAGATGCGCAGGTCCTAATCCAGGCACTTGTCATCTCCCGTCTGGGTTACTGCAACTCGCTGTTGGCTGGGCTGCCTGCCTGTGCCATCAAACCCCTACAACTCATCCAGAACGCCGCAGCCCGTCTGGTGTTCAACCATCCCAAGTTCTCTCACGTCACCCCGCTCCTCCGCACACTCCACTGGCTTCCAGTTGAAGCTCGCATCTGCTACAAGACCATGGTGCTTGCCTACGGAGCTGTGAGGGGAACGGCACCTCCGTACCTTCAGGCTCTGATCAGGCCCTACACCCAAACAAGGGCACTGCGTTCATCCACCTCTGGCCTGCTCGCCTCCCTACCTCTGCGGAAGCACAGTTCCCGCTCAGCCCAGTCAAAACTGTTCGCTGCTCTGGCACCCCAATGGTGGAACAAGCTCCCTCACGACGCCAGGACAGCGGAGTCAATCACCACCTTCCAGAGACACCTGAAACCCCACCTCTTTAAGGAATACCTGGGATAGGATAAAGTAATCCTTCTAACCCCCCCCCCCCCAAATAAAAAATTGATGACGCTGTTCTCAGAGTGACATACAAAGGAATCAAAAGAAAAGGCAGCGCCAGCCATGACTATGGCATTGGAAGCAATGACAAGTCCTGGTGTATACAGCACCAAATGCATTTTCATCATAATGGCACTGTTATTAAATTCCCCCTCTTTAGTGACACCTCCAAGCACAGAATAGGAGTGTATCTGGACTGGCCGGCCAGCACCCTGTCCTTCTACACGGTCTTCTCTGACACATTGACCCACATGTACACATTCCACACCACATTCACTGAGCCCCTCTATCCAGCTTTTGGACTAGCTGGCTGTTACCCTTGCTCAGTGTCTTTGTGCCAGGTAGAGTAGCCTTCTCGGTCCTGGAGGAACACCTGGGTCTCCATGACAACAGTCACACACACACCCTTCGGTTCTAACACGACCGTGTGACTTGATGGCTTTGACAGTGGTCATGACTTCAGATATGGACATTAATAAATCAGTTGTTGTGAGGAGATTACTTTATTATATTCCTGTGACTGTACATCCATGTTCTGTTATGTTAGTGCAGTTCTGTAAAATGCCTTTGACTTTGAATAGGATACATATTATTGTTAAGTGTGATCAAATCATTTGTAAATATTTGTTTGTTAAACGTGTTGCATCATACAGTAAACACAACACACACGTCTCTGTCTGTGTACAGTAGGCCAGAGTTTCTCAAGAAAAATAAAGCTTTGGTTTAGACACTCATTTCATTTTAGTATTGACTGATATTGGTCAATGTTGGTGGTGAATATTGAAGTGAATTTGGTGGATTGCCAGATAGAGGTACAAACACACAACCTTCTAGACCAGATAGAGGTACAAACACACAACCTTCTAGACCAGATAGAGGTATAAACACACAACCTTCTAGACCAGAGAGAGGTACAAACACACAACCTTCTAGACCAGATAGAGGTATAAACACACAACCTTCTAGACCAGATAAAGGTATAAACACACAACCTTCTAGACCAGATAGAGGTATAAACACACAACCTTCTAGACCAGATAAAGGTATAAACACACAACCTTCTGGACCAGATAGAGGTATAAACACACAACCTTCTAGACCAGATAAAGGTATAAACACACAACCTTCTAGACCAGATAGAGGTATAAACACACAACCTTCTAGACCAGATAAAGGTATAAACACACAACCTTCTAGACCAGATAGAGGTATAAACACACAACCTTCTAGACCAGATAAAGGTATAAACACACAACCTTCTAGACCAGATAGAGGTATAAACACACAACCTTCTAGACCAGATAGAGGTATAAACACACAACCTTCTAGACCAGATATAGGTATAAACACACAACCTTCTAGACCAGATAGAGGTATAAACACACAACCTTCTAGACCAGATAGAGGTATAAACACACAGCCTTCTAGACCAGATAGAGGTATAAACACACAACCTTCTAGACCAGATAAAGGTATAAACACACAACCTTCTAGACCAGATAGAGGTATAAACACACAACCTTCTGGACCAGATAGAGGTATAAACACACAACCTTCTAGACCAGATAAAGGTATAAACACACAACCTTCTGGACCAGATAGAGGTATAAACACACAACCTTCTAGATCAGATAAAGGTATAAACACACAACCTTCTAGATCAGATAAAGGTATAAACACACAACCTTCTAGACCAGATAGAGGTATAAACACACAACCTTCTAGACCAGATAAAGGTATAAACACACAACCTTCTGGACCAGATAGAGGTATAAACACACAACCTTCTAGACCAGATAGAGGTATAAACACACAACCTTCTAGACCAGATAGAGGTATAAACACACAACCTTCTGGACCAGATAAAGGTATAAACACACAACCTTAATTCCTATTGATTATTTATATACATGACAGGTTAGGAGCAGAAGCATGGAGACTGAGTAGAGGGAATATAAATGCATATACAGTCCTCATATGTATTTTGACAATAAAGCTACAATTGTACATTTGGTTCTAAACTCCAACATTTTGGATTTGAGATCAAATATTTAATATGAGGAGACAGTATATAATGTCACCTTTTATTTGAAGGTATTTTCATGCATGTCTGTTTCACAGTTTAGAAATGAAAGCACGTTATGTATCTAGTCCCCCCATTTGAAGAAGTCATAAGTATTCTGACCAATTCACTTAGAGCAGTGTTTCCCAACTCCGGTCCCAGAGTAGTCTACTCCCAACAGCACACGTTTTGTTGTAGCCCCGGAGGTACTCGAGGACCGGAGTTGGGAAACACTGTCTTGGAGTGTATTGAAGTCGTCAAATCTTTAATATTTAGTCCGATATTCCTTACACGCAGTGACTACATGAAGTTGGTGACTCTACAAACTCTACAAAGATGCATTTGCAGTTTGTTTTGGTTGTGTTTTGGATTATGTTTTGCTCCATAGGAGCCTGAAATGTAGCCTGTTAGAAGTGAAGTAGAGTAAAACAAATGACCTACTGCTTTACCACAGACAACAGTAACACATCGGTTATCACAAAATGAGCAGAACGTTTGGTACTCAAAATAGTACAAAACCACAACCACTTATGGTTCAATGCAACTGAGATCTTCTAGACTGAAGACAGACAACAATGACAAGACACATTTCTACAAAAAGATGCCATTTATTTATTCATATTTCAAGAAGAAAATACAGTACAAATCCTTTCCAGCAGAGGGAAAAAGATAAGTAGAGGAGGTAGCCTAGTGGTTAGAGACTTGGGCCAGTAACCAAAATGTTGATGGATTGAATCCCTGAGCTGACAAAGTAAGAATCTGTCGTTCTGCCCCTGAACTAGGCAGTTCACCCACTGTTCCCCGGTAGGCTGTCATTGTAAATAAGGATTTGTTCTTAACTAACTTGCCTAGTTAAATAAAGTTTAACTTTCAAAAAAGGAGAGGGGAGTCGGTGAATATGGAGTCTCTGTTGGTTTTGTCTCTCACAATCCAAAGCGGGACACCAGCTTCTCCTGATCATCCAGGTCTTTCTGCACATTCTTCCTCATGTAGAATATGAGACAGAGGGACAGAAACATGTACATTAACTTAATAATAATAATCATCTGCCATTTAGAAGATGCTTTTATCCAAAACATACATTTTACGTACGGGTGGTCCCGGGAATCAAACCCACTATCCTGGCATTGCAAGTGCCACGCTCTACAAACTGAACTACATGTAGCAACTTCCATTCAACTAAATGTTTCCATTCAACTACACACTGACTTTGCGTTCAACTAAAGTAGGCAAAAACAACCACACATCACAATCATTGCAAGTAAAATGTTCAAAAAACAGCAGCTATCTGAAGGGATATGTTTTCAGACAGATGTTCTAAACATAAAGGAAGGAAGTCACATGTCACATGATTCCAACTATTTAATACAACCATTGTTGAGAGACTTCCTTTCTTTCTTTGGATACAGTTTACCCTCCGTTGCTCAGCAACTCTACAAACATTTAGCGGTGTGCCTCAGCCCATGCTTTTTAAGAGACTGCTGCTCTGACAGCTTGGTTACTGGGGCATTGAACTGGCAACATCTAGTTTATGTGTGTTAGTGTGTAGTGTGTGTAGCATATATGTTGATGTGTATTTCAGAGTGAGTCTATGTGTAACATATATGTTGATGTGTAGTTCAGAGTGGGTCTATGTTAACATATATGTTGATGTGTGGTTCAGAGTGAGTCTATGTGTAACATATATGTTGATGTGTAGTTCAGAGTGGGTCTATGTTAACATATATGTTGATGTGTAGTTCAGAGTGGGTCTATGTGTAACATATATGTTGATGTGTATTTCAGAGTGAGTCTATGTGTAACATATATGTTGATGGGTAGTTCAGAGTGGGTCTATGTTAACATATATGTTGATGGGTAGTTCAGAGTGGGTCTATGTTAACATATATGTTGATGGGTAGTTCAGAGTGGGTCTATGTTAACATATATGTTGATGTGTATTTCAGAGTGAGTCTATGTGTAACATATATGTTGATGTGTAGTTCAGAGTGGGTCTATGTTAACATATATGTTGATGTGTGGTTCAGAGTGAGTCTATGTGTAACATATATGTTGATGTGTAGTTCAGAGTGGGTCTATGTTAACATATATGTTGATGTGTAGTTCAGAGTGGGTCTATGTTAACATATATGTTGATGGGTAGTTCAGAGTGGGTCTATGTGTAACATATATGTTGATGTGTATTTCAGAGTGAGTCTATGTGTAACATATATGTTGATGGGTAGTTCAGAGTGGGTCTATGTTAACATATATGTTGATGGGTAGTTCAGAGTGGGTCTATGTTAACATATATGTTGATGTGTGGTTCAGAGTGAGTCTATGTGTAACATATATGTTGATGTGTAGTTCAGAGTGGGTCTATGTTAACATATATGTTGATGTGTAGTTCAGAGTGGGTCTATGTTAACATATATGTTGATGGGTAGTTCAGAGTGGGTCTATGTGTAACATATATGTTGATGTGTATTTCAGAGTGAGTCTATGTGTAACATATATGTTGATGGGTAGTTCAGAGTGGGTCTATGTTAACATATATGTTGATGGGTAGTTCAGAGTGGGTCTATGTTAACATATATGTTGATGGGTAGTTCAGAGTGGGTCTATGTTAACATATATGTTGATGTGTATTTCAGAGTGAGTCTATGTGTAACATATATGTTGATGTGTAGTTCAGAGTGGGTCTATGTTAACATATATGTTGATGTGTGGTTCAGAGTGAGTCTATGTGTAACATATATGTTGATGTGTAGTTCAGAGTGGGTCTATGTTAACATATATGTTGATGTGTAGTTCAGAGTGGGTCTATGTTAACATATATGTTGATGGGTAGTTCAGAGTGGGTCTATGTGTAACATATATGTTGATGTGTATTTCAGAGTGAGTCTATGTGTAACATATATGTTGATGGGTAGTTCAGAGTGGGTCTATGTTAACATATATGTTGATGGGTAGTTCAGAGTGGGTCTATGTTAACATATATGTTGATGGGTAGTTCAGAGTGGGTCTATGTTAACATATATGTTGATGTGTAGTTCAGAGTGGGTCTATGTTAACATATATGTTGATGTGTAGTTCAGAGTGGGTCTATGTTAACATATATGTTGAATGGTAGTTCAGAGTGGGTCTATGTTAACATATATGTTGATGGGTAGTTCAGAGTGAGTCTATGTTAACATATATGTTAATGTTTCCCTGCACTGCATATTTAAGAAGTGAATAGAGTATCTCCCATTTCAGAAGTGAATATAGAGTATCTCCTATTTGAGAAGTGAATATAGAGTATCTCCTATTTCAGAAGTGAATAGAGTATCTCCCATTTCAGAAATGTCACCTATGTATTTATTTACCTAAGTTATCTTTAGATTTTAAACAAACTTGGAGCTTGACATCACCCTTCGAGAGAGTCACACTAACGATGTACCGGCAAAGTAACTTTCAAACACACATATCTGTATACTAATTGTATGCATTTGGGGGTGTGTGTGTATATATATATGTGTGTACCTGGTACAGAGCACATCCTCATGGAGAGAGCCTTGACAGCGTTGACACTGTCGACAGGCGAGAGAAGCGCTCCTCCAGCATACTTAAGTGGAAGATCTTCACGACCTAGACAGTTGTGAAGAGGAAAATATTTGGCATGGGCCCTCAGATCCTCAAAAGGTTCTACAGCTGCACCATCGAGAGCATCCTGACGGGTTGCATCACTGCCTGGTATGGCAACTGTTCGGACCTCCGACCGCAAGGCACTACAGAGGGTAGTGCGAACGGCCCAGTACATCACCGGGGCCAAGCTTCCTGCCATCCAGGAACTCTGTACCAGGCGGTGTCAGAGGAAGGCCCTAAAAATGGTCAAAGACTCCAGGCACGCTATTCAGACTGTTCTCTCTGCTACCGCACGGCAAGCGGTACCGGAGCGCCAAGTCTAGATCCAAGAGGCTTCTAAACACCTTCTACCCCCAAGCCATAAGACTCCTGTACATCTAATCAAATGGCTACCCAGACTATTTGCATTGCCCCCACCCCCACCACCCTCTTTCAAATCAAATCAAAGTTTATTTGTCACGTGTGCTGAATATAACAGGTGTAGACCTTACAAAGAAATGCTGACTTACAGGATCTAACCAATAGTGCGAAAAAAAATGTGTGTGTGTGTGTGTGTGTGTGTGTGTGTGTGTGTGTGTGTGTGTGTGTGTGTGTGTGTGTGTGTGTGTGTGTGTGTGTGTGTGTGTGTGTGTGTGTGTGTGTGTGTGTAGGTAAGTAAAGAAATAAAACACCAGTAAAAATACATTTGAAAATAAAAGTAGCGAGGCTATATACAGACACCGGTTAGTCAGGCTTTTTGAGGTAGTATGTACATGTAGGTATGGTTAAAGTGACTATGCATAGTATATGATGAACAGAGAGTAGCAGCAGCATAAAAAGAGGGGTTGGCGGGTGGTGGGACACAATGCAGATAGCCCGGTTAGCCAATGTGCAGGGAGCACTGGTTGGTCGGCCCAATTGAGGTAGTATAGACATGAATGTATAGTTAAAGTGACTATGCATATAAGATAAACAAAGAGTAGCAGCAGCATAAAAGAGGGGTTGGGGGGGCACACAATGCAAATAGTCTGGGTAACCATTACCTGTTCAGGAGTCTTATGGCTTGGGGGTAAAAACTGTTGAGAAGCCTTTTTATCCTAGACTTGGTGCTCCGGTGCCGCTTGCCATGCGGTAGTAGACAGAACAGTCTATGACTAGGGTGGCTGGGGTCTTTGACAATTTTTAGGGCCTTCCTCTGACACCGCCTGGTGTAGAGGTCCTGGATGGCAGGCAGCTTATCCCCAGTGATGTATTGGGCTGTACGCACTACCCTCTGAAGTGCCTTGCGGTCAGAGGCCGAGCAATTGCCGTACCAGACAGTGATTGAACTGGTCAGGATGCTCTCGATGTTGCAGCTGTAGAACCTTTTGAGGATCTCAGGACCCATGCCAAATCTTTTTAGTTTCCTGAGGGGGAATAGGCTTTGTCGTGCCCTCTTCATGACTGTCTTAGTGTGTTTGGACCATTCCAGTTTGTTGTTGATGTGGACACCAAGGAATTTGAAGCTCTCAACCTGCTCCACTACACCACCGTCGATGAGAATGGGGACGTGCTCGGTGCTCCTTTTCCTGTTCCTGTAGTCCACAATCATCTCCTTAGTCTTGGTTACGTTGAGGGAAAGGTTGTTATTCTGGCTCCACCTGGCCAGGTCTCTGACCTCCTCCCTATAGGCTGTCTCGTTGTTGTCGGTGATCAGGCCTACCACTGTTGTGTCGTCACAGCTAATATGTAGAAGATCTATTCCTGTATGGACAAAGTGCCTCTGATCAAGGATGACTGATCAGGTCCTCCTTGTCCCTGTAATCAGCAGCTGCTGTTTTAGAGGGGGGGGGGGGGGGGATAATTACAGTGGCAGTTCAGAGAAAAGAAATATACTTTTACCCAAGTATGACAATTGGGTACTTTTCCACCACTGCTCATTAGAGTCCTCCAGCCACTTTGAACAACATGATCTTTCATAGACACTGCTTCCCACAAGGGAATGACTGCAGCAGGTCATGATTAAAGACAGTACAGTATGACGATAGACAGAATGACTGCAGCAGGTCATGATTAAAGACAGTACAGTATGACGATAGACAGAATGACTGCAGCAGGTCATGATTAAAGACAGTACAGTATGACGATAGACAGAATGACTGCAGCAGGTCATGATTAAAGACAGTACAGTATGACGATAGACAGAATGACTGCAGCAGGTCATGATTAAAGACAGTACAGTATGACGATAGACAGAATGACTGCAGCAGGTCATGATTAAAGACAGTACAGTATGACGATAGACAGAATGACTGCAGCAGGTCATGATTAAAGACAGTACAGTATGACGATAGACAGAATGACTGCAGCAGGTCATGATTAAAGACAGTACAGTATGACGATAGACAGAATGACTGCAGCAGGTCATGATTAAAGACAGTACAGTATGACGATAGACAGAATGACTGCAGCAGGTCATGATTTAAGACAGTACAGTATGACGATAGACAGAATGACTGCAGCAGGTCATGATTTAAGACAGTACAGTATGACGATAGACAGAATGACTGCAGCAGGTCATGATTAAAGACAGTACAGTATGACGATAGACAGAATGACTGCTTCTCCAATAGAAATCCCTGATCACACTTGCAGGTGATGTCATGGCGACGTTGGCTAGCTAAGCTCATGCGTAGAAACACGTCATCGGGTCTAACGGTTGCCTCGCGCCGACCTGTGCACGTGCACGCCATTAAAACAAAGGCACTCCGACGAAAATTAAACGTGTCCCGATGTTGGACTAATAACATGTTCAGCTACTGAAGACATCGGCTCTAATCTAGTGGAGTAATAACATGTTCAGCTACTGAAGACATCGGCTCTAATCTAGTGGAGTAATAACATGTTCAGCTACTGAAGACATCGGCTCTAATCTAGTGGACTAATAACATGTTCAGCTACTGAAGACATCGGCTCTAATCTAGTGGAGTAATAACATGTTCAGCTACTGAAGACATCGGCTCTAATCTAGTGGAGTAATAACATGTTCAGCTACTGAAGACATCGGCTCTAATCTAGTGGAGTAATAACATGTTCAGCTACTGAAGACATCGGCTCTAATCTAGTGGAGTAATAACATGTTCAGCTACTGAAGACATCGGCTCTAATCTAGTGGAGTAATAACATGTTCTACTACTGAAGACATCGGCTCTAATCTAGTGGAGTAATAACATGTTCAGCTACTGAAGACATCGGCTCTAATCTAGTGGAGTAATAACATGTTCTACTACTGAAGACATCGGCTCTAATCTAGTGGAGTAATAACATGTTCAGCTACTGAAGACATCGGCTCTAATCTAGTGGAGTAATAACATGTTCAGCTACTGAAGACATCGGCTCTAATCTAGTGGAGTAATAACATGTTCAGCTACTGAAGACATCGGCTCTAATCTAGTGGAGTAATAACATGTTCAGCTACTGATGACATCGGCTCTAATCTAGTGGACTAATAACATGTTCAGCTACTGAAGACATCGGCTCTAATCTAGTGGAGTAATAACATGTTCAGCTACTGAAGACATCGGCTCTAATCTAGTGGACTAATAACATGTTCAGCTACTGAAGACATCGGCTCTAATCTAGTGGACTAATAACATGTTCAGCTACTGAAGACATCGGCTCTAATCTAGTGGAGTAATAACATGTTCAGCTACTGAAGACATCGGCTCTAATCTAGTGGACTAATAACATGTTCAGCTACTGAAGACATCGGCTCTAATCTAGTGGAGTAATAACATGTTCTACTACTGAAGACATCGGCTCTAATCTAGTGGAGTAATAACATGTTCAGCTACTGAAGACATCGGCTCTAATCTAGTGGAGTAATAACATGTTCTACTACTGAAGACATCGGCTCTAATCTAGTGGACTAATAACATGTTCTACTACTGAAGACATCGGCTCTAATCTAGTGGAGTAATAACATGTTCAGCTACTGAAGACATCGGCTCTAATCTAGTGGACTAATAACATGTTCAGCTACTGAAGACATCGGCTCTAATCTAGTGGACTAATAACATGTTCAGCTACTGAAGACATCGGCTCTAATCTAGTGGAGTAATAACATGTTCTACTACTGAAGACATCGGCTCTAATCTAGTGGAGTAATAACATGTTCAGCTACTGAAGACATCGGCTCTAATCTAGTGGACTAATAACATGTTCAGCTACTGAAGACATCGGCTCTAATCTAGTGGAGTAATAACATGTTCAGCTACTGAAGACATCGGCTCTAATCTAGTGGAGTAATAACATGTTCAGCTACTGAAGACATCGGCTCTAATCTAGTGGAGTAATAACATGTTCAGCTACTGAAGACATCGGCTCTAATCTAGTGGAGTAATAACATGTTCCACTACTGAAGACATCGGCTCTAATCTAGTGGAGTAATAACATGTTCAGCTACTGAAGACATCGGCTCTAATCTAGTGGAGTAATAACATGTTCTACTACTGAAGACATCGGCTCTAATCTAGTGGAGTAATAACATGTTCAGCTACTGAAGACATCGGCTCTAATCTAGTGGAGTAATAACATGTTCAGCTACTGAAGACATCGGCTCTAATCTAGTGGACTAATAACATGTTCAGCTACTGAAGACATCGGCTCTAATCTAGTGGAGTAATAACATGTTCAGCTACTGAAGACATCGGCTCGAATCCAAGGTTGTGCCTTTTCGATTTTGAGAAAATTAACAACCAAGGAAGAATTTTTCACTTCTCTCTGACTTCTCAGATAGAAGGACTGTCTTAACTTGCATAAAAAGTTTGGATGGAAACCTGGTTAGACACCAAAAAGTTATTTTGGGTAACTTTACAAAATGTGGACAAAACAAAATACCATAGACAACGTGGGATCTTTCTGTAAAATAAATGATGACAGAAATGGAGGTGGAAATGACTTTATGCACATATATTCATATAATAATCACCATATGGAAATAAACTTGGAGACATGTGATGCACTATATATCCTAAAGTATGTGGACATCCCTTCAAATGAGTGGATTCAGCTATTTCAGCCACATCCGTTGATGATATGTGTGTAAAATCGAGCAGAGTGCCATGCAATCTCCATAGACAAACACATTGGTAGTAGAATGGCCTTACTGAAGAGCTCAGTGGGTTTCAACATGGCACCTGTCCATAGTATGCCACCTTTCTAACCAGTCAGTTCATTATCAAATATCTGCCCTGCTAGAGCTTCCCCGGTCAACTGGAGGTGCTCTATACATACTAGATATTCATAGTCCAACCGCCATTTTGGATTCTTCCAATAACTTTATAGTGTTTTTTTTAATACATTTGATCTTTTTGGGGGCTCCCGAGTGGCCTAAGGCACTACATCTCAGTGCAAGAGGCGTCACCATAAACCCTGGTTCGATTCCAGGCTGTATCACAACCGGTCGTGATTGGGAGTCCCATAAGGGTGGTGCACAATTGTCCCAGCATCTTCCGGGTTCGGCCGGGGTAGACCGTCATTGTAAATAAGAATTTGTTCTTAACTGACTTGCCTAGTTCACTATGGATCTACAAACAGGTTAGCTTCTTTAAAGCATTTGAAGTGTGTTCTGTGTTACTTCTTTGTCTATCCACAGTGCCATCCGTTTTGTCACCAAAGCCCCATATACAACCCACCACTGCGACCTGTATGCTCTCGTTGGCTGGCCTTCACTTCATAATCATCGCCAAACACATTGGCTCCAGGTCATCTACAAGACCCTGCTAGGTAAAGTCCCCCCTTATCTCCACTCACTGGTCACCATAGCAGCACCCACCTGTAGCACGCGCTCCAGCAGGTATATCTCTCTGGTCACCCCTAAAGCCAACTCCTCCTTTGGTCGTCTCTCCTTCCAGTTCTCTGCTGCCAATGACTGGAACGAACTACAAAAATCTCTGAAACTGGAAACACTTATCTCCCTCACTAGCTTTAAGCACCAGCTGTCAGAGCAGCTCCCAGATTACTGCACCTGTACATAGCCCATCTATAATTTAGCCCAAACTACTACCTCTTCCCCTACTGTATTTATTTATTTTATTTATTTTGCTCCTTTGCACCATATTATTTAGATTTGAACTTTGAACTTTCTTCAAACTACAAATCTACCATTCCAGTGTTTTTCTTGCTATACTTTATTTACTTTGCCACCATGGCATTTTTTTGCCTTTACCTCCCTTATCTCACATCATTTGCTCACATTGTATATAGTCTTATTTTTTTCTACTGTATTATTGACTGTATGTTGTTTACTCCATGTGTAACTCTGTGTTGTTGTATGTTGTCGAACTGCTTTGCTTTATCTTGGCCAGGTCGCAGTTGTAAATGAGAACTTGTTCTCAACTTGCCTACCTGGTTAAATAAAGGTGAAATAAAAAAAAACAAAAAAAAAATTTGTGTATTCTGTGTAATTCCTTCCTCTTTTCCAATACTAACTGAATGGAGAATGTCTGGTGTCATTTTGTCTTGTTGTTGTATGTGAGAATATAAGTTGTTTCTTAGGGGAAGGGAACTGTTTATTTTGTATTCTGTATATTGGAACAAAATTCAACTTCAGTTGAAGAACTGGGATGAGCTACAAATCTCATTGTGGTGTAGGACACATGTTATAAAGATGGTTAAAGCTCCTAAAATGAATGAAGACACATGATGTAAAGATGGTTACAGCTCCTAAACTGAATGACGACCACATGATATAAAGATGGTTAAAGCTCCTAAACTGAATGACGGACACATGTTATAAAGATGGTTAAAGCTCCTAAACTGAATGACGACCACATGTTATAAAGATGGTTACAGCTCCTAAACTGAATGACGGACACATGTTATAAAGATGGTTAAAGCTCCTAAACTGAATGACGACCACATGTTATAAAGATGGTTACAGCTCCTAAACTGAATGAAGGACACATGTTATAAAGATGGTTACAGCTCCTAAACTGAATGACGACCACATGATATAAAGATGGTTACAGCTCCTAAACTGAATGATGACCACATGTTATAAAGATGGTTACAGCTCCTAAACTGAATGATGACCACATGTTATAAAGATGGTTAAAGCTCCTAAACTGAATGACGACCACATGTTATAAAGATGGTTACAGCTCCTAAACTGAATGTAGACCACATGTTATAAAGATGGTTACAGCTCCTAAACTGAATGATGACCACATGTTATAAAGATGGTTAAAGCTCCTAAACTGAATGACGACCACATGTTATAAAGATGGTTACAGCTCCTAAACTGAATGTAGACCACATGTTATAAAGATGGTTACAGCTCCTAAACTGAATGACGTCATCAGCATGTTTCCAATGTCCATACCTGCCTACACCTTTAACACCACAGACAAAATTATTAATCTGGACTATTAAAAGGACCAGGATGAACCAAGCTAGTTTACAGACAAACACTTAGAAGGAGGATTAAAGCTCCCTAACATGTAATTATATCAAGAAGACTTTATAACTGCCCTGATATGCTCTTTATTGACAACTCTATTAGGCCAACTTGGGTCGACATGGAAGAAGAACTTAATGCCCCATTTGGAGCATCATATTATCTGAACACTTAAATGTGGGACTGCAGAATCCCATCATGTCCCAAACTAAGAAATATGGAGTCAGATAAATAAGAGACGGACATATTCACCTTTCCTGACAAGCTCTGCTTCGTTATAGAACAACCATGAATACACATTAGGAGGAAAGGTGGTTGTCTGGAAAGAGTGGGAGAGGTTTTGTTTTAGCCTCAACACTGATACATTTCACTTCTGCTTTTAGTGTCAACTTGAATTAGAGTGTGGCTGTGGAAGACTGGTCCCTTGATGATGTCTGCAAGTGGCTGAGTACCAATGATCTCCATGATTCCATCCCATCATTCCAAGGTTCACAATCTGTCTGCAGAATGCCAACTCTATTCAACTGTCCACTTTGCAACGAGCCTCCTTTCTCTGTGTCCAGACTACTCACACATATTGTCCTCTATCACCAGCACGAACCACATGTTGTAATGACCTGTGGAGTTAATGGGTGTGGGGAAAACAAATAGATGTTTCAGCATCTATCAGTCACACATCTACCAAAACCACAGAGAGATTTTAAGAGCCAACTTAGATGAGAATTGCCCTCATGATGAATTTGAGACTGGGACTGATCCCATTGAAGATGACATGAGCGATGTAGAGAGTCTGCCAGAGGCTGAATATGTTCAAGCCACAGAGATCAACACTGAGCAGCTAATTGAAGGTCTCTAAAACAATATCTGTCTTTTTATTTAGTAAATCAGGAAAGAACACTGCATCCCAGCTACGGTACAGAATAACATTGTTGAGGACCTCAGAACCATTTTGGATGCGTTTATGACCCACTACAGTGATCCCCTCAGGTTTCATCTGACAAATAAATATGGTTGAACATGACGATCTCAGGGACTTGCTTAACAACTCTGCAGTATTTGAGGAATGCATTAGATGCATAAGCTCTGAGTGGATGCTGGAGCATTACTGTGTGAAAGAATTGGACATGGTCAGGACAATTGAAGTACCACTGAGCAACAAAGAAGGTTATAAAACAAGGTCATTTCAATACAGCTACATGGCCCCCAGGCTATATGAATATAAAGAGACATGAGACAAAACAACCATAATGAATCAGATTACATGGCCCCCAGGCTATATGAATATAAAGAGACATGAGACAAAACAACCATAATGAATCAGATTACATGGCCCCCAGGCTATATGAATATAAAGACATGAGACAAAACAATCATAATGAATCAGATTACATGGAGAGGAGGGACCTGATCCTAGATCATAATGAATCAGATTACATGGAGAGGGGGGACCTGATCCTAGATCATAATGAATCAGATTACATGGAGAGGGGGACCTGATCCTAGATTATAATGAATCAGATTACATGGAGAGGAGGACCTGATCCTAGATCATAATGAATCAGATTACATGGAGAGGAGGACCTGATCCTAGATCATAATGAATCAGATTACATGGAGAGGGGGGGACCTGATCCTAGATCATAATGAATCAGATTACATGGAGAGGGGGGACCTGATCCTAGATCATAATGAATCAGATTACATGGAGAGGAGGACCTGATCCTAGATCACAATGAATCAGATTACATGGAGAGGGGGGACCTGATCCTAGATCATAATGAATCAGATTACAAGGAGAGGGGGACCTGATCCTAGATCATAATGAATCAGATTACATGGAGAGGGGGGACCTGATCCTAGATCATAATGAATCAGATTACATGGAGAGGGGGGACCTGATCCTAGATCACAATGGATCAGATTACATGGAGAGGGGGGACCTGATCCTAGATCATAATGAATCAGATTACATGGAGAGGGGGGACCTGATCCTAGATCATAATGAATCAGATTACATGGAGAGGGGGACCTGATCCTAGATCATAATGAATCAGATTACATGGAGAGGGGGACCTGATCCTAGATCATAATGAATCAGATTACATGGAGAGGGGGGGACCTGATCCTAGATCATAATGAATCAGATTACATGGAGAGGAGGGACCTGATCCTAGATCATAATGAATCAGATTACATGGAGAGGAGGGACCTGATCCTAGATCATAATGAATCAGATTACATGGAGAGGGGGGGACCTGATCCTAGATCATAATGAATCAGATTACATGGAGAGGAGGGACCTGATCCTAGATCATAATGAATCAGATTACATGGAGAGGAGGGACCTGATCCTAGATCATAATGAATCAGATTAACTGGAGAGGAGGGACCTGATCCTAGATCATAATGAATCAGATTACATGGAGAGGGGGGGACCTGATCCTAGATCATAATGAATCAGATTACATGGAGAGGAGGGACCTGATCCTAGATCATAATGAATCAGATTACATGGAGAGGGGGGACCTGATCCTAGATCATAATGAATCAGATTACATGGAGAGGGGGGACCTGATCCTAGATCATAATGAATCAGATTACATAGACAGGGGGAGCTGATCCTGGTTCAGCACTCCTCCTTTGAGACACTGCCTTTATGAATAAGGAATGCTGTTGTAAAGTCTAGTTACAGCAGGTGTTTACTGCCATCTAGTGGAAGATACCAATAAAACACTTTATTATCAGGGTGGGGAGACGGCTGAGTGCAGGATCCATGGTGAGATGACAAAAGAGGAAAACACACTATATGGAGAGAAGTACAAATAAAGTATTTCTGAACAATAAAGGACAGAGTAAGATAATGAATACCTGGAATTACATATTATTACTAGTTAGTAGATCTCTTCTGTCATCATTATTTACCCATACACCGGTGACGTCAGAAGGGACGTGATTTCCTCATATGAAAGTGAAAGTAACTGTGGTTACAAAATGTAGCGCACATTTCTCAGCAACATTAGAAGCAGGATAAATGTGTTGATTTGAAGGACAGACTGACAGACTCTGGTAAGTCTTGGCTACATATAACTATTATAAAGTTAGGTCGTAGTCAGACATTCAATAGACAGAGTAACCTTGAGATATGATTCTTTATCATGCTGACCAACCTGGGCCCGTTTTCCACGATGGAATTTAGGCTTAACGCTGGAAACGCATAAGAAGTGGTAAACGATAATTAACAAAATACAAAGTTGAGTAAACGCTATTTTACAAATAAAAAGGTGCGTAAGCGCGTTTACGTGGGTTTACCCTCCACCACATCCCCGTTGATGTGGTGTGCAGCGTAGAGTGTATAGTCATTTAGTCTCTATAGACCAGGTGGCCAGTTGGTGAGAAACTGTTCAGATGGGGTGGTTTAGACCACTGCACCACCCAGGAAGTGACTGAAAGTAAATATGTTCTTTTGTACAGGATCCATTTTGAGACGACAGAGCAGAAAACACTATATGGACAATACTGACAAATAAAGTAAGTATTTATGAACAATAATTCATTCTAAATGACAGAGTATGTGAATGAATACTAGGAATGAGATATTACTAGTTAGAACTGCTACTTGAGCTGAGTTGCTGACAGACAGCAGTTTTCAAAGTGGAAACTAATCAGTAGGTCTACATGTTATCAGTAAAACGTCTGGTAAAGATGGTGGAGGAGCTTTTACATTATATGGTTTTATGTTTATCTCAGGGTTTCTCATCCTTTGGTTCTTATCCAGCACGTACACACCTTACAGGGGAAAAACACAACTAAACCTGATTTCGAGTAAATTATAAGTTTAGCTAAAATAATGTAAGAGAGATGTCTTGAAGAAGGACTATAACATTTTTTAAGCAAGATTCAGAACAATGTCACGTTACTGCTGTCTCATGTAACTGACTGTTAGCCCCACCCTCTGGTTACTGTTGTTATGTGAAGGGTGACACCTTGACTACAGTTGAAACTGACTGTTAGCTCCACCCTCTGGTTACTGTTGTTATGTGAAGAGTGACTCCTTGACTACAGTTGAAACTGACTGTTAGCCCCACCCTCTGGTTACTGTTGTTATATGAAGGGTGACACCTTGACTACAGTTGAAACTGACTGTTAGCTCCACCCTCTGGTTACTGTTGTTATGTGAAGGGTGACTCCTTGACTACAGTTGAAACTGACTGTTAGCCCCACCCTCTGGTTACTGTTGTTATATGAAGGGTGACACCTTGACTACAGTTGAAACTGACTGTTAGCCCCACCCTCTGGTTACTGTTGTTATGTGAAGGGTGACACCTTGACTACAGTTGAAACTGACTGTTAGCCCCACCCTCTGGTTACTGTTGTTATGTGAAGGGTGACACCTTGACTACAGTTGAAACTGACTGTTAGCCCCACCCTCTGGTTACTGTTGTTATGTGAAGGGTGACACCTTGACTACAGTTGAAACTGACTGTTAGCTCCACCCTCTGGTTACTGTTGTTATATGAAGGGTGACACCTTGACTACAGTTGAAACTGACTGTTAGCTCCACCCTCTGGTTACTGTTGTTATATGAAGAGTGACTCCTTGACTACAGTTGAAACTGACTGTTAGCTCCACCCTCTGGTTACTGTTGTTATATGAAGGGTGACTCCTTGACTACAGTTGAAACTGACTGTTAGCTCCACCCTCTGGTTACTGTTGTTATATGAAGGGTGACTCCTTGACTACAGTTGAAACTGACTGTTAGCTCCACCCTCTGGTTACTGTTGTTATATGAAGGGTGACTCCTTGACTACAGTTGAAACTGAATATAAGAAAGTATCTGTACAGGGTCATTTTGAGATGACAGAGCAGCTCATAGTTTAACCTCTAAACTGCAACTCAGTTTCCAAGTAAAGTGAGTATTTCAGGTCAATAATCTAGAATAAAGTAGAGGGAACATTTGGAATCCACTAAACTAGTGTAGGAGTGCTGCTGAGTCATTCCTACCATGTGGTGTCTTTTCTGTCCCCGGGAAAAATCAGTTCTTATTTAGTGTAAAATGTGGATTCAAAAAGGCTTTAAATATCAGGTGTCCTTTACCTTATAAACACCAAAATATGGATCCTGAAAGGGAATGTTATGCATTTTAACACTTTTTGTCAGAAGATGTAGGCGTTTTTGTCCCCAGGTGTTATTTATCAACTTCTACAATAAATATAAGCCATAAAATAACAAAATGTTAAACTGTTTCTTCATTATTTTATAGTCCTAGTTGAAGTCTCTTTCATCAATGACTTTTTTCATGATTATTGTATTTATCTATCCATAGGGGAAGCCTGGGCAACTGAAATGTCTGAGCTTTTTCAACAGTGTAACTATGAACATCTGTACCAAAACCAAATGAAGGGAGACATAGATATGATTAAAAAACAACTGTTGATGCGACATGAAAAAAAGATGGGTGGAGGAGATGAATCATCAACCCAAATTGAGAACCTTTTGTTTGATTCAGGGTGAATTGGTGTGTGAGAGATATATTATGTATAACCTACCTAAAAGCAAGAGATCTCTATGTGCACAGGGAAGATCAGGGATATTGTCTCTGTGTATTGAAACAGGTCAGATCAGGGATATTGCCTCTGCGTATTGAAACAGGTCAGATCAGGGATATTGTCTCTGCGTATTGAAACAGTTCAGATCAGGGATATTTCATCTGCGTATTGAAACAGTTCAGATCAGGGATATTGTCTCTGCGTATTGAAACAGTTCAGATCAGGGATATTTCCTCTGAGTATTGAAACAGGTCAGATCAGGGATATTGTCTCTGAGTATTGAAACAGGTCAGATCAGGGATATTGTCTCTGCGTATTGAAACAGGTTATTTCAGGGATATTGTCTCTGTGTATTGAAACAGGTACGATCATGGATATTGCCTCTGAGTATTGAAACAGGTAAGATCAGGGATATTTTCTCTGAGTATTGAAACAGGTAAGATCAGGGATATTTTCTCTGAGTATTGATACAGGTCAGTATTGTGGTGAAATGGAGGAAAGACTATGTAACTATTGTGACCTTAAAGAAATAGAGAATTAAACTGATTTAATCCTCTATTTCCTTTTCTACCATGACATACGCTTGCTCTTATTCCAGAAAGACCACCAGATATACCCTGGCAGTATGTGATGAGTGATGAGGAGAAATTGAAATGTTTTTTTTGTCCATTGTGTATTTCCGTTTGTGGAATATTTAGATAAATCCTGGAATATAAGAAAAATGTTTACCTATAATTAAATTGTAAAAATATTTAGCTTCTGCGTGGTAAATGGTACATGTGTATATAGATTGTGTATAGACTTGTCTCCCATATGAGTCTTCTATGTAGTAAATGGTATGTGTGTATATAGATTGTGTATAGACTTGTCTCCCATATGAATCTTCTATGTGGTAAATGGTATGTGTATATATAGATTGTGTATAGACTTGTCTCCCATATGAGTCTTCTATGTGGTAAATGGTATGTGTGTATATAGATTGTGTATAGACTTGTCTCCCATATGACTCATCTATGTGGTAAATGGTATGTGTATATAGATTGTGTATAGACTTGTCTCCCATATGACTCATCTATGTGGTAAATGGTACATGTGTATATAGATTGTGTATAGACTTGTCTCCCATATGAGTCTTCTATGTGGTAAATGGTACATGTGTATATATAGATTGTGTATAGACTTGTCTCCCATATGAATCTTCTATGTAGTAAATGGTATGTGTATATATAGATTGTGTATAGACTTGTCTCCCATATGAGTCTTCTATGTGGTAAATGGTATGTGTATATAGATTGTGTATAGACTTGTCTCCCATATGAGTCTTCTATGTGGTAAATGGTATGTGTATATAGATTGTGTATAGGCTTGTCTCCCATATGAGTCTTCTATGTGGTAAATGGTATGTGTATATATAGATTGTGTATAGACTTGTCTCCCATATGAGTCTTCTATGTGGTAAATGGTATGTGTATATATAGATTGTGTATAGACTTGTCTCCCATATGAATCTTCTATGTGGTAAATGGTATGTGTATATATAGATTGTGTATAGACTTGTCTCCCATATGAGTCTTCTATGTGGTAAATGGTATGTGTATATATAGATTGTGTATAGACTGTCTCCCATATTAATCTTCTCTTTGTGTCAGACTGGGTTCAAATTCCTTCTGTTTATTTTTTTCTGTATTTATTTATCTGTATATGTTATGTATGTATATATATACAGTATGTATATATGTATGTATGTGTATATATACAGTGTGTGTGTATGTGTGTATATTATTGTTCTGCTCTAGGGATATAATTATTGTTTGCATCACCTTATTTACTATTATGTATTGATTTTTACCTTACGTTGTTTTCATTCTTCATGTGATGCTCAATGCAGAGAGCACTGAAGAGGAATTATCATTTTATTACCACAGTCAATTATTGTAATGTTTGTTTATGTGGCAATTAACCCCATAAGGGATGGGTTGCCAGTTGGCGATTTGACACGGAAATAAAATATCATTCATTCATTTGTTCATTCATTTGTTCATTCATATTATTTAATTTAAGTTTTTCTGTGTCCCCCTAATATCACTTTCCACCCTGTTAGTTTGCTGTAATTCCTAGAGCAACACATAGAACACCAGCTTGTTTGTACGAATCTCAGCTTTCAATAGAGGTATCATAATAGTTTGTTGGCCAAACCGTTCAGACTCCACACATGATTTTGTGAGAAGACAGATTAGTCTGACAAACACCACTCTAGCTCTGACAACTAGATCATAATGAATCAGATTACATGGAGAGAGGGACCTGATCCTAGATCATAATGAATCAGATTACATGGAGAGGAGGGGGGACCTGATCCTAGATCATAATGAATCAGATTACATGGAGAGGGGGGACCTGATCCTATATCATAATGAATCAGATTACATGGAGAGGAGGACCTGATCCTAGATCATAATGAATCGGATTACATGAAGAGGAGGACCTGATCCTAGATCAGCTCTGAGACACTTCCTTTATGAATTAGGCCCCAGGAGTCACCAGGACCAACTTTAAATTGCTCTGGATAAGAGCGTCTGCTCAATGACTAAAATGTAAAATGAGTCACCAGGACAGGCATTGACAGGACGGTCACAGCCACACGTTCACTGGTGAGGTAGGACACAAGATAACTGTTAGATAGGAACAACAGTAATGATACATGGTTAGGTAGGACACAATATAACTGTTAGATAGGAACAACAGTAATGATACATGGTTAGGTAGGACACAATATAACTGTTAGATAGGAACAACAGTAATGATACATGGTTAGGTAGGACACAAGATAACTGTTAGATAGGAACAATAGTAATGATACATGGTTAGGTAGGACACAAGATAACTGTTAGATAGGAACAACAGTAATGATACATGGTTAGGTAGGACACAAGATAACTGTTAGATAGGAACAACAGTAATGATACATGGTTAGGTAGGACACAAGATAACTGTTAGATAGGAACAATAGTAATGATACATGGTTAGGTAGGACACAAGATAACTGTTAGATAGGAACAACAGTAATGATACATGGTTAGGTAGGACACAAGATAACTGTTAGATAGGAACAACAGTAATGATACATGGTTAGGTAGGACACAATATAACTGTTAGATAGGAACAACAGTAATGATACATGGTGAGGTAGGACACAAGATAACTGTTAGATAGGAACAACAGTAATGATACATGGTTAGGTAGGACACAAGATAACTGTTAGATAGGAACAACAGTAATGATACATGGTTAGGTAGGACACAAGATAACTGCTAGATAGGAACAACAGTAATGATACATGGTTAGGTAGGACACAAGATAACTGTTAGATAGGAACAACAGTAATGATACATGGTTAGATAGGACACAAGATAACTGTTAGATAGGAACAACAGTAATGATACATGGTGAGGTAGGACACAAGATAACTGTTAGATAGGAACAACAGTAATGATACATGGTTAGGTAGGACACAAGATAACTGTTAGATAGGAACAACAGTAATGATACATGGTTAGGTAGGACACAAGATAACTGATAGATAGGAACAACAGTAATGATACATGGTTAGATAGGACACAAGATAACTGTTAGATAGGAACAACAGTAATGATACATGGTGAGGTAGGACACAAGATAACTGTTAGATAGGAACAACAGTAATGATACATGGTTAGGTAGGACACAAGATAACTGTTAGATAGGAACAACAGTAATGATACATGGTTAGGTAGGACACAATATAACTGTTAGATAGGAACAACAGTAATGATACATGGTTAGGTAGGACACAATATAACTGTTAGATAGGAACAACAGTAATGATACATGGTGAGGTAGGACACAAGATAACTGTTAGATAGGAACAACAGTAATGATACATGGTTAGGTAGGACACAAGATAACTGTTAGATAGGAACAACAGTAATGATACATGGTTAGGTAGGACACAAGATAACTGTTAGATAGGAACAACAGTAATGATACATGGTTAGGTAGGACACAATATAACTGTTAGATAGGAACAACAGTAATGATACATGGTGAGGTAGGACACAAGATAACTGTTAGATAGGAACAACAGTAATGATACATGGTTAGGTAGGACACAAGATAACTGTTAGATAGGAACAACAGTAATGATACATGGTTAGGTAGGACACAAGATAACTGCTAGATAGGAACAACAGTAATGATACATGGTTAGGTAGGACACAAGATAACTGTTAGATAGGAACAACAGTAATGATACATGGTTAGATAGGACACAAGATAACTGTTAGATAGGAACAACAGTAATGATACATGGTGAGGTAGGACACAAGATAACTGTTAGATAGGAACAACAGTAATGATACATGGTTAGGTAGGACACAAGATAACTGTTAGATAGGAACAACAGTAATGATACATGGTTAGGTAGGACACAAGATAACTGATAGATAGGAACAACAGTAATGATACATGGTTAGATAGGACACAAGATAACTGTTAGATAGGAACAACAGTAATGATACATGGTGAGGTAGGACACAAGATAACTGTTAGATAGGAACAACAGTAATGATACATGGTTAGGTAGGACACAAGATAACTGCTAGATAGGAACAACAGTAATGATACATGGTTAGGTAGGACACAAGATAACTGTTAGATAGGAACAACAGTAATGATACATGGTTAGGTAGGACACAAGATAACTGTTAGATAGGAACAACAGTAATGATACATGGTTAGGTAGGACACAAGATAACTGTTAGATAGGAACAACAGTAATGATACATGGTTAGGTAGGACACAAGATAACTGTTAGATAGGAACAACAGTAATGATACATGGTTAGGTAGGACACAAGATAACTGTTAGATAGGAACAACAGTAATGATACATGGTTAGGTAGGACACAAGATAACTGTTAGATAGGAACAACAGTAATGATACATGGTGAGGTAGGACACAAGATAACTGTTAGATAGGAACAACAGTAATGTTACATGCCCTCAAAGTGAAGTGACATTAATCCATAAATACAGAGCACAAGTATAACCCTTTTTGTATAAACATTTTAAGGTAGTAAGAAAATAAACATTGACTTAATATTTCAATAAAGAAGTCTTGAATTACAAATAAATCACCTGCTAGCAACAACTAGCGTGACATTACAGTGCACTGATTGACGGTGCTGGTTAACTCGTCATTATCATGGCTAGCTAAGCTAGCAGACACCTGATAAACTTGCAGAAATATGCTTTAAATACAACATAAATATATACATAGTCACATTCGCTATTGACTTTGTGATATATGACCCAGTGTTCCAGATACACTATAGTGTTATACAGTTTTAAACAGTTTTTATGTCCAGCAGAAGGAGACGTCCTGTCAGAATATCTCTGACTGAACAGCAGGCAGACCAACTTTCCAAATAGGGGAGAAGCACTCAAAACCCTCTACTTGTTCTTTCAAGGAAAATAATACAGAAATGGTAAGTCTGAAGACCTCTCGTATTAACAACCTTACTACAATGGCAGCAAATATTTTTTTATGAATTCGACAACACATAATGAAAGGAAACGTTATTAATATCACCCCTCTTTCTGAGGTGAATGGTTTCCCCCACTACTCTCCCGGAACTGCGGTGTTCTCTGATATCCCGTTCACGAGTATCCCTGTAGCCATAAATAAACAGAATATTCCTCATTTCAATTCAAATGGGTTAAATTAAATAGTAACGTTAACTGAAATCTGGACACTGACTGTAGGCCTATAATCTAATATAATATTAACTGAAATCTGGACACTGACTGTAGTGACTGTAGGCCTATAATCTAATATAATATTAACTGAAATCTGGACACTGACTGTAGGTCTATAATCTAATAAAATATGAACTGAAATCTGGACACTGACTGTAGACCTATAATCTAATATAATATGAACTGAAATCTGGACACTGACTGTAGGTCTATAATCTAATAAAATATGAACTGAAATCTGGACACTGACTGTAGGTCTATAATCTAATATAATATTAACTGCAGAATTATGCATTTCTTGAATTTAAATGAAACAACAAATGTTAATTTAGGGGTGGATAAATATTATTTATTTCAGTATCTCTTGAGATAATGTGAATGAGAGTGTAAGGTGTTATCTTTTACAATATGATGCAAGCAGACAGTATTTTCAACCTTATCAGAAACGTGTTTCATCGTTTTCTCAGCTTTTCATTTCCTTAAAACCCTTCAGACTGATGAGATATGGACATTTTGCACAGGACCAGTCTTTCCACTGTTCTGGAGTTATTGCGTTTTCTCCCCGGTCCCTAAACTAAACGTCAATTTTACTAGTGTTAACTAGTAGATAACTAATGCATTCATTCTATCAATGTAAATTATTATTCTGGAGAGCACTACTTTATTTAGTCTATCAATGTAGAACATTATTCTGGAGAGAACTACTTTATTTAGTCTATCAATGTAAAACATCATTCTGGAGAGAACTACTTTATTTAGTCTATCAATGTAAAACATTATTCTGGAGAGAACTACTTTATTTAGTCTATCAATGTAAAACATTATTCTGGAGAGAACTACTTTATTTTGTCTATCAATGTAAAACATTATTTTGGAGAGAACTAGTTTATTTAATCTATCAATGTAAAACATTATTCTGGAGAGAACTACTTTATTTAGTCTATCAATGTAAAACATTATTCTGGAGAGAACTAGTTTATTTAGTCTATCAATGTAAATCATTATTCTGGAGAGAACTACTTTATTTAGTCTTCTGGGGCAACAATTTATGCCAGAAGAGAAGCTGCATGTATCAAACTATAATTGACAAACAAATGGCCTACGAAATGTTGAAAATGATAAGCAGAAATGTATCTAAATTGTAGTCAGCAGGCTATACAGTCCAGTACAGAGTATCAAACCGCACAGGTAGCCTACTTTTTGAATTAGATTTTTTTGACAATCAGATGAAAACTTAATATGTGAACAGCCTGAGCAGACAGCAGAAACAACAGTAAATGGGTAAGATGTGTACATGCATCAATTTAAAAACAGAATATTTGAGTACCCCGAATAAAAGCGGGATATTGGTGTGCATGTAAACGTGGTCACTGTTGTTGAAAAGTCTAGTTACAGCAGGTGTTTACTGCCATCTAGTGGAAGATACCAATAAAACACTATTGTCAGGGTGGAACAGATTGTCCATTTGTTATTTTGTAAAGGATCCATTTTGAGATGACAGAGCGGAAAACACTATATGGATATTACTGAAAAATAAAGTAAGTTTTCTGAACAATAATCTATTCTAAAGGACAGAGTATGTGAATGAATACCTGGAATGAGATATTACTAGTTAGTAGAACTGCTACTTGAGCTGAGTTGCTGATAGACAGCAGTGTTTCAGTATGATATGTTGGATAAATAATAAAGACAGACACAAATGTCAAGTTCAATATCCTTGTTCATGTCCCGACACACGGAGTCCGGGGAGTCGATTACCTATCAACTAGACTCCGTAACAAGCAGTTTTAAAAGTGGAAACTAATTAGTAGCCCTGCATGTTATAAGGTAGGCTATTTAAATTGTCATTATGGAGACACCTATTTTACAACCCTTTTTCCATAAAACATATTTACTCTCTAGAACTGAGTCGCATCAATAAATAAGGTGACAAAACACAGGAAAACTACTTTAGGGGCTCTAGAGATAAGGGGACAAAACACAGGAAAACTACTTTAGGTTCTCTAGAGATAAGGGGACAAAACACAGGAAAACTACTTTAGGTTCTCTAGAGATAAGGGGACAAAACACAGGAAAACTACTTTAGGTTCTCTAGAGATAAGGGGACAAAACACAGGAAAACTACTGTAGTGACTCTAGATATAAGGGGACAAAACACAGGAAAACTACTTTAGGTTCTCTAGAGATAAGGGGACAAAACACAGGAAAACTACTTTAGGTTCTCTAGAGATAAGGGGACAAAACACAGGAAAACTACTTTAGGTTCTCTAGAGATAAGGGGACAAAACACAGGAAAACTACTGTAGTGACTCTAGATATAAGGGGACAAAACACAGGAAAACTACTTTAGGTTCTCTAGAGATAAGGTGACAAAACACAGGAAAACTACTTTAGGTTCTCTAGATATAAGGGGACAAAACACAGGAAAACTACTGTAGTGACTCTAGATATAAGGGGACAAAACACAGGAAAACTACTTTAGGTTCTCTAGAGATAAGGGGACAAAACACAGGAAAACTACTTTAGGTTCTCTAGAGATAAGGGGACAAAACACAGGAAAACTACTTTAGGTTCTCTAGAGATAAGGGGACAAAACCCAGGAAAACTACTGTAGTGACTCTAGATATAAGGGGACAAAACACAGGAAAACTACTTTAGGTTCTCTAGAGATAAGGTGACAAAACACAGGAAAACTACTTTAGGTTCTCTAGAGATAAGGGGACAAAACACAGGAAAACTACTTTAGGTTCTCTAGAGATAAGGGGACAAAGCACAGGAAAACTACTTTAGGTTCTCTAGAGATAAGGGGACAAAACACAGGAAAACTACTTTAGGTTCTCTAGAGATAAGGGGACAAAACACAGGAAAAGTACTTTAGGTTCTCTAGAGAGCGTTAGATAAATTCCCTTGCAGGTGGTTTAAACTGCGTTATAATGTGACTTTGCTGATGGAAAACCATATCATGAGGAGGTTTCTACTCATGCTCTGTTATTGGGTCTCTGGAGTGGAAATTAGAAATGAAAGTTCTGGAACTCCAACATGTGCTTCTGTTATGAGAAAAACTCCAAAATGAAACTGACATTAAATGTGGAGAATTAAACATCTGTTGAACATCAAGTAGCCTATTAATCTGTATGCCTATCTAGGCTAATGTAGCCTATTAATCTTTATGCCTATCTAGGCTACTGTAGCCTATTAATCTGTATGCCCATCTAGGCTACTGTAGCCTATTAATCTTTATGCCTATCTAGGCTACTGTAGCCTATTAATCGTTATGCCTATCTAGGCTACTGTAGCCTATTAATCTTTATGCCCATATAGGCTACTGTAGCCTATTAATCTGTATGCCTATCTAGGCTACTGTAGCCTATTAATCGTTATGCCTATCTAGGCTACTGTAGCCTATTAATCTTTATGCCCATATAGGCTACTGTAGCCTATTAATCTGTATGCCTATCTAGGCTACTGTAGCCTATTAATCTTTATGCCTATCTAGGCTACTGTAGCCTATTAATCTTTATGCCTATCTAGGCTACTGTAACCTATTAATCTTTATGCCTACCTAGGCTACTGTAGCCTATTAATCTTTATGCCTATCTAGGCTAATGTAGCCTATTAATCTTTATGCCTATCTAGGCTACTGTAGCCTATTAATCTGTATGCCTATCTAGGCTACTGTAGCCTATTAATCTGTAAGCCTATCTAGGCTAATGTAGCCTATTAATCTTTATGCCTATCTAGGCTACTGTAGCCTATTAATCGTTATGCCTATCTAGGCTACTGTAGCCTATTAATCTTTATGCCTATCTAGGCTAATGTAGCCTATTAATCTTTATGCCTATCTAGGCTACTGTAGCCTATTAATCGTTATGCCTATCTAGGCTACTGTAGCCTATTAATCTTTATGCCTATCTAGGCTACTGTAGCCTATTAATCTTTATGCCTATCTAGGCTACTGTAGCCTATTAATCTTTATGCCTACCTAGGCTATTGTAGCCTACCATTTAATACTATAAATATGTTGAAATGACAGGAGTCGTTGCAAATCATTTTGTGTCACTTGTGTAGCCTACCTGGAGCTGGTAAATGGATTTAATAAATAGCCTATAACTTCAGTTTATTGTTGTTGTAGCCTTGTGTTATTATGCAACTATTAATGTCCATGTTGAGTTAATTCAGTAGGAAGTTATTGTAACGCTTGGACGTTGTGGGTGTGGAGTCAGGCGCAGTAGGCAGAAAAATGTTTGGTACAATACTATTTAATAAGTACCACAAAAGAGAAAATGCCCAAAAACAACAGGGCGTAACAAAACCCAAAGTCCAAAACACGATCCACTACACAAACACAGTGAAACAAAACGTAACAAGCCCACACACAGAACAGGTGGGGAGGCGGCCTTAAATAACACCACTAATTACCTAAATGAACACAGGTGCAACTAATAAAGACATAACCAACAGAAAAACGAAAAGGGGATCGGTGGCAGCTAGTAGCCCGGGGACGACGAACACCGAGCGCCACCCGAACAGGGAGAGGGGCCACCCTCGGTAGGAGTCGTGACAGTTATCAAGTGTGACCATGGTAAGATGTTAGAATGCATTAGATTGAAGGTGACAGTTCTATCTCAATGGCTGATCAGATGTTAGAATGTATTAGATTGAAGGTACCAGTTCTGTCTCAATGGCTGATCAGATGTTAGAATGCATTAGATTGAAGGTAACAGTTCTATCTCAATGGCTGATCAGATGTTAGAATGCATTAGATTGAAGGTAACAGTTCTATCTCAATGGCTGATCAGATGTTAGAATGCATTAGATTGAAGGTAACAGTTCTATCTCAATGGCTGATCAGATGTTAGAATGCATTAGATTGAAGGTAACAGTCAGATTAGGCTACAGGTAATAAAACACTGGCTGTTGTTGACAAGCATCGACCTGTTCAGTTCATTACCATAGTATTAATATTAGATTCATAGACCTGTTCAGTTCATTACCATAGTATTAATATTAGATTCATAGACCTGTTCAGTTCATTACCATAGTATTAATATTAGATTCATAGACCTGTTCAGTTCATTACCATAGTATTAATATTAGATAGACCTCTTCAGTTCATTACCATAGTATTATACTACAGCTACTGAAGGTTAACACATAATTTTTTTTAAACCTTTATTTAATTCGCAAGTCAGTTAATAACAAATTCTTATTTACAATAATGGCCTACCGGGGAACACAGTGGGTTAACTGCCTTGTTCAGGGGCAGAACGACAGATCTTTACCTTGTCAGCTCTGGGATTCAATCCTGCAACCTTTCGGTTACTGCCCCAACGCTCTAACCACTAGGCTACCTGCCGCCCCAACACTCTATCCACTAGGCTACCTGCCACCCCTCCACTCTAACCACTAGGCTACCTGCCGCACCAACACTCTAACCACTAGGCTACCTGCCGCCCCAACGCTCTAACCACTAGGCTACCTGCCGCCCCAACACTCTAACCACTAGGCTACCTGCCTCCTCTACACTCTAACCACTAGGCTACCTGCCGCCCCAACGCTCTAACCACTAGGCTACCTGCCGCCCCAACGCTCTAACCACTAGGCTACCTGCCGCCCCAACGCTCTAACCACTAGGCTACCTGCCGCCCCAACGCTCTAACCACTAGGCTACCTGCCGCCCCAACGCTCTAACCACTAGGCTACCTGCCGCCCCAACACTCTATCCACTAGGCTACCTGCCGCCCCAACGCTCTAACCACTAGGCTACCTGCCGCCCCAACACTCTATCCACTAGGCTACCTGCCGCCCCAACACTCTAACCACTAGGCTACCTGCCGCCCCAACGCTCTAACCACTAGGCTACCTGCCGCCCCAACGCTCTAACCACTAGGCTACCTGCCGCACCAACACTCTATCCACTAGGCTACCTGCCGCACCAACACTCTATCCACTAGGCTACCTGCCGCCCCAACGCTCTAACCACTAGGCTACCTGCCGCACCAACACTCTATCCACTAGGCTACCTGCCGCCCCAACGCTCTAACCACTAGGCTACCTGCCGCACCAACGCTCTAACCACTAGGCTACCTGCCGCCCCTACACTCTAACCACTAGGCTACCTGCCGCACCAACACTCTAACCACTAGGCTACCTGCCGCCCCAACGCTCTAACCACTAGGCTACCTGCCGCCCCAACGCTCTAACCACTAGGCTACCTGCCGCACCAACACTCTATCCACTAGGCTACCTGCCACCCCAACGCTCTAACCACTAGGCTACCTGCCGCACCAACGCTCTAACCACTAGGCTACCTGCCGCCCCAACGCTCTAACCACTAGGCTACCTGCCGCCCCAATGCTCTAACCACTAGGCTACCTGCCGCCCCAACGCTCTAACCACTAGGCTACCTGCCACCCCAATGCTCTAACCACTAGGCTACCTGCCTCCTCTACACTCTAACCACTAGGCTACCTGCCGCCCCAACGCTCTAACCACTAGGCTACCTGCCGCCCCAACGCTCTAACCACTAGGCTACCTGCCGCCCCAACGCTCTAACCACTAGGCTACCTGCCGCCCCAACGCTCTAACCACTAGGCTACCTGCCTCCTCTACACTCTAACCACTAGGCTACCTGCCGCCCCAACGCTCTAACCACTAGGCTACCTGCCGCCCCAACGCTCTAACCACTAGGCTACCTGCCGCCCCAACGCTCTAACCACTAGGCTACCTGCCGCCCCAACGCTCTAACCACTAGGCTACCTGCCGCCCCAACGCTCTAACCACTAGGCTACCTGCCGCCCCAACGCTCTATCCACTAGGCTACCTGCCGCCCCAACGCTCTAACCACTAGGCTACCTGCCGCCCCTACACTCTAACCACTAGGCTACCTGCCGCCCCAACGCTCTAACCACTAGGCTACCTGCCGCCCCAACGCTCTAACCACTAGGCTACCTGCCGCCCCAACGCTCTAACCACTAGGCAACCTGCCGCTCCAACGCTCTAACCACTAGGCTACCTGCCGCCCCAACGCTCTAACCACTAGGCTACCTGCCGCTCCAGCGCTCTAACCATTAGGATACCTGCCGCTCCAACGCTCTAACCACTAGGCTACCTGCTGCCCCAACGCTCTAACCACTAGGCTACCTGCCGCCCCAACGCTCTAACCACTAGGCTACCTGCCGCCCCAACGCTCTAACCACTAGGCTACCTGCCGCTCCAGCGCTCTAACCATTAGGATACCTGCCGCTCCAACGCTCTAACCACTAGGCTACCTGCTGCCCCAACGCTCTAACCACTAGGCTACCTGCCACCCCAACGCTCTAACCACTAGGCAACCTGCCGCTCCAACGCTCTAACCACTAGGCTACCTGCCGCTCCAACGCTCTAACCACTAGGCTACCTGCCACCCCAACGCTCTAACCACTAGGCTACCTGCCGCCCCAACGCTCTAACCACTAGGCTACCTGCCACCCCAACGCTCTAACCACTAGGCTACCTGCCGCCGCAACGCTCTAACCACTAGGCTACCTGCCGCCCCAACGCTCTAACCACTAGGCTACCTGCCACCCCAACGCTCTAACCACTAGGCTACCTGCCGTCCCCCCCCCTCTAACCACTAGGCTACCTGCCGCTCCAACGATCTAACCACAAGGCTACCTGCCGCTCCAAAGCTCTAACCACTAGGCTACCTGCCGCTCCAACGCTCTAACCACTAGGCTACCTGCCGCTCCAACGCTCTAACCACTAGGCTACCTGCCGCCCCTCCACTCTAACCACTAGGCAACCTGACGCCCCAACGCTCTAACCACTAGGCTACCTGCCGCTCCAACGCTCTAACCACTAGGCTACCTGCCGCCCCAACGCTCTAACCACTAGGCTACCTGCCGCTCCAACGCTCTAACCACTAGGCTACCTGCCGCCTCAACGCTCTAACCACTAGGCTACCTGCCGCCCCCCCTCTAACCACTAGGCTACCTGCCACCCCAACCCTCTAACCACTAGACTACCTGCCGCCCCTACACTCTAACCACTAGGCTCCCTAATGCTCTAACCACTAGGCTACCTACCGCCCCAACGCTCTAACCACTATGCTACCTAACGCTCTAACCACTAGGCTACCTAACGCTCTAACCACTAGGCTACCTAACGCTCTAACCACTAGGCTACCTAACGCTCTCACCACTAGGCTACCTATCGCTCTAACCACTAGGCTACCTGCCGCCCCAACGCTCTAACCACTAGGCTACCTGCCGCCCCTCCACTCTAACCACTAGGCAACCTGACGCCCCAACGCTCTAACCACTAGGCTACCTGCCGCTCCAACGCTCTAACCACTAGGCTACCTGCCGCCCCAACGCTCTAACCACTAGGCTACCTGCCGCTCCAACGCTCTAACCACTAGGCTACCTGCCGCCTCAACGCTCTAACCACTAGGCTACCTGCCGCCCCCCCTCTAACCACTAGGCTACCTTCCACCCCAACCCTCTAACCACTAGACTACCTGCCGCCCCTACACTCTAACCACTAGGCTCCCTAATGCTCTAACCACTAGGCTACCTACCGCCCCAACGCTCTAACCACTATGCTACCTAACGCTCTAACCACTAGGCTACCTAACGCTCTAACCACTAGGCTACCTAACGCTCTAACCACTAGGCTACCTAACGCTCTCACCACTAGGCTACCTATCGCTCTAACCACTAGGCTACCTGCCGCCCCAACGCTCTAACCACTAGGCTACCTGCCGCCCCAGAATAAGATGTAGGCCTATCAGGGGCTATTAGTTAGTTTTCAGGCCTTGTGGGAGGGTTTTGAGTAGTCATTGGGCTAGAAAAAGTAATTACATTAAATCACCTGACTGTTTGGATGTGTCTGTTAGTAAACTGTTTTATTTCTAAGAGATAATGAATAAAATAATTAGTTGTCACTGTGTTAACCACAACCAACATGCTGGATCTCTGTTTAGTTGTTACTGTGTTAACCACAACCAACATGCTGGATCTCTGTTTAGTTGTTACTGTGTTGACCACAACCAACATGTTGGATCTCTGTTTAGTTGTTACTGTGTTAACCACAACCAACATGCTGGATCTCTGTTTAGTTGTTACTGTGTTAATCACAACCAACATGCTGGATCTCTGTTTAGTTGTTACTGTGTTAACCACAACCAACATGCTGGATCTCTGTTTAGTTGTCACTGTGTTAACCACAACCAACATGCTGGATCTCTGTTTAGTTGTAACTGTGTTAACCACAACCAACATGCTGGATCTCTGTTTAGTTGTCACTGTGTTAACCACAACCAACATGCTGGATCTCTGTTTAGTTGTCACTGTGTTAACCACAACCAACATGCTGGATCTCTGTTTAGTTGTCACTGTGTTAACCACAACCAACATGCTGGATCTCTGTTTAGTTGTCACTGTGTTAACCACAACCAACATGCTGGATCTCTGTTTAGTTGTCACTGTGTTAACCACAACCAACATGTTGGATCTCTGTTTACAGGGGTCAGTGCTCTAAAATGAGTCTCTCTGGGGAGAGAGAGGAGGGGGGCCCTGCCTCTAAAATGAGTCTCTCTGGGGGATATGACACCAAAGCTAAGAGGTGAGATAACAATTTTATGAATAATTCATTAAGTTTATTTCCTAAATAAATAGCTATCTTAAGGTGAATGCACTTACTGTAAATCTCTCTGGATAAGAGCATCTGCTAAATCAGGGGTTCTCAATCCGGGGTCTGCGGAGGTACTGCAGGGGTTCTGCAGGACGCGTGGGGAGTGGTGGTGTATCCAGGGAGAAAACTAAACTAATATTCTGAAATGTCATTGTGGTCTTATGTTCCCATCTATTGGAATTATTTAGCAACTGCAGTAGTGCTTAAAAAATGTGTTATTCCTTACTAAAGTAGTAATTACTGAGAATTACTAGTTAATTTTATCACTTACAATCATAAAATAACAACTTATACCATAACAAACAATTAAACTGACATAAACCAAAATCACTATATATATGTAGTTATTTAGTTAATGACCAAATTGAGCCGGTCGGTCACATTTGAGAGTGAGGGAGATATATAGCATTTTGCATAAAAAAACATGATTTTTGTCTCTCTGAAATGAAACCATCAAGTGATAGATTTGAAACAAATCCTTGTCTGTGAGAGATGTAATAATTAATACATAATTTCTTTAAACAATAAAAGCTCATTTCTGTAAAGTGATATGTTGCGTTTTGGAACTCTTCTTATGTTTCCCATCTGAGATCAGAGTAGATGAGAGATGTAATGTTTGTCTCTGTTGTGTTGAAGACCAATCAAGCAGGAGAGACCAGCCTCCCCTGTGCCCAGCTGTGTGTCCATGAAGAGTGACCAGTCTATGGATCGTCCTATAAAGTTTAGAGAGGGAGACTTGTCTACTGAACAAAGGTAAGAAGAACTCATGGGTCATGGTCAGTGAGTTAAACAACACTGTCTCTAGTCATTTCTCCTCTCCCATTTTCACATTTCTTTTGGTTGTTTTCATAATCCATAGGCTAATCCTTTAGTCCATTTTCATAGTCCTAAAACAGTGTGTGTGTGTGTGTGTGTGTGTGTGTGTGTGTGTGTGTGTGTGTGTGTGTGTGTGTGTGTGTGTGTGTGTGTGTGTGTGTGTGTGTGTGTGTGTGTGTGTGTGTGTGTGTACTGTAATCTCATGTTTCGTCCACAGAAACCAACAGGAGAGATCAGAGTCAGAGATTCTCAGTGGTCAGTCTTCCCAGAGTCATCAAACAGACATGGACTCCATATTCAGTGTATGTGGTCCTGTTATGTACATTTGTTTTTGTTTACCTCAAGTAAAGTTGATCTGTCAATCATTCATTAATGTGTTAATGAGAAAGCATGTCTTCTCTTGCTTAACTTATTTACATGATTTATTTCAGATGCTTGAAGAGAAAATTATGACATTTGTGAAGAACGAGCTGAAGATGTTCAAGAGGATTCTTAGTCCAGAACTCCCAGAAGGCTTTGAGAGTCAGAAGCAGGATGAGGAAGTGGTGGATGCTGAAGATGAGAAGCAGGAGAGCAGTGCCAGAGAGGGGGCTCTGAAGATCACACTGCACGTCCTGAGGAAAATGAACCAGAAGGAGCTTGCTGAGACACTGGAGAAATGTAAGATCTGTCTGCCACATGTTGAATGCTGTTTTATAACATTTAAAAGCTGTAGCTAAAGTACAGCTAAAGTAGCTGTGTAACTCAATGATATTGTAGCAACCTTAACACAACACCTTGTGACCTCATCAAGTAGCAGAAGGGATGTGATGTGGTGATTAATTTAGAGAGAGAGACAGAGAGAGACAACATTAATAATACCATCAATAACACCAATAATAATATAATCAGTCACACCAGTCTGTAATGCATTAAGAAAACATTGATACATTTATACAGTCACTTAAGAGAATAAATTATTATTTTAAAACTTTAACAGTCCTTCAATACTGTAGACATTAAAACAGACGTAATATTAATATCCTCTGTGTTATTTCTTCATTCAGATGAGCTTGCTGTGATTTGCCAACGTGAACTCAAATCTAATCTAAAGAAGAAATGTCAATGTGTATTTGAGGGGATCGCTAAACAAGGAAACCCAACACTTCTCAATAAGATCTACACAGAGCTCTACATCACAGAGGGTGGAACAGGAGAGGTCAATAATGAACATGAGCTGAGACAGATTGAGACAACAACCAGGAAACAAGCAAGACCAGAGACTGCAATCAAATGTAACGACATCTTCAAACCCTTAACTGGACAAGACAAACGTATCAGAACTGTGCTGACAAAGGGAGTCGCTGGCATTGGAAAAACAGTCTCTGTGCAGAAGTTCATTCTGGACTGGGCTGAAGGAAAAGCAAATCAGGATGTCCAATTTGTATTTTCATTCCCTTTTCGGGAGCTGAATTTGATGAAAGAGGACAAACACACTTTCATTGAATTTCTTAATCACTTCTCAATGGAAACCAAACAATCAGGAATCTCCATCTACAACAAGTACAAAGTTGTGTTCATCTTTGATGGTCTGGATGAGTGCCGACTGCCCCTAGACTTCCAGAAGAACAAGATCTGTTGGGACGTCACAAAGTCAACCTCAGTGGATGTTCTGCTGACAAATCTCATCAAGGGAAATCTGCTTCCCTCTGCTCTCCTCTGGATAACTACCCGACCTGCAGCAGCCAATAGGATCCCTTCAGAGTGTGTTGACCAGGTGACAGAGGTACGAGGGTTCAATGACCCACAGAAGGAGGAGTACTTCAGGAAGAGATTCAGGGATGAGGACCTGGCCAACAGAATCATCTCACACATAAAGACATCAAGGAGCCTCCACATCATGTGCCACATTCCAGTCTTCTGTTGGATCTCTGCAACAGTCCTTGAACACATGCTGAAACATAAGAGAGAAGAGATGCCCAAGACTCTGACTGAGATGTACACACACCTTGTGGTGTTTCATACCACACAGAAGAATGAAAAGTATCTTGGGAAAGAAGAGACAGATCCACACTTGAATAACAAGAGCATTCTGTCACTGGGAAAACTGGCTTTTCAACAGCTTGTGAAGGGCAATCTGATTTTCTATGAAGAAGACCTGACAGGTGCTAGTATTGATGTCAGTGAAGCCTCAGTGTACTCAGGATTGTGCACACAGATCTTTAAAGAGGAATGTGTTCTGCACCAGATGAAGGTGTACTGCTTCGTGCATCTGAGCATTCAGGAGTTTCTGGCTGCTGTATATGTGTTCCTCTCATTCATCAACAACATTGAGAATCTAATGGACAAACAGAAAACAAAAGACGAACCTGAAGTTACTTTCTACAAGAGTGCTGTGGATAAAGCCTTACGAAGTGAGACAGGAAACCTGGACCTGTTCCTCCGCTTCCTTCTGGGCCTCTCACTGGAGTCCAATCAGAAGCACTTACGAGGTCTACTGAAAAAGACAAGAAGCAGCTCACAGAGCCATGAAGAAACAGTCAAGTACATCAAGAAGAAGATCAGGGAGAATCCCTCTCCAGAGAGGAGCATCAATCTGTTCCACTGTCTGAATGAAATTAATGACCATTCTCTAGTGGAGGAGATCCAAAGCTACCTGAGCTCAGGAAGTCTCTCAAAACCCAACCTGTCACCTGGACAGTGGTCAGCTCTGGTCTTTGTGTTGCTGACTTCCGAAAAGGAGCTGGATGTGTTTGACCTGAAGAAATACTCCAGATCAGAGGAAGGTCTTCTGAGGCTGCTGCCAGTGGTCAAAGCCTCCAGAGCTGTTCTGTGAGTACATAAAATGACATATAAGAACTAATCATCAGGCAGAAATATTCAGTTTAGGAAAAATATGTATTATAATATGTATATAATATTATATTGAAAAACATATTGAAAAAATGCATTGATTTTGACAATAGTATAACAATATGACCATACAATTCAAGGAGATGGGAGATGAATCTATATGTTGTTTGGGAGAATAAACCAAAACCATCTGCCATTGTCCTTCTACACTACTCGTTAAATGAACAGTGTGTTTGTGAAGTCATGATGATCTCTTTGCAGGCTGTCAGGCTGTGGAGTCACAGAGGAAGGCTGTGCTTCTCTGGTCTCAGCTCTGAGGTCAAACCCCTCACACCTGAGAGAGCTGGACCTGAGTAACAATGACCTGAAGGATTCAGGAGTGAAGCTGCTCTCTGCTGTACTGGGGAATCCTCACAGTAAACTGGAGACTCTGAGGTCAGTATTCCTGTAGTTGGTCAACAAGTAATAACTGTTCACCAGATCCACATGTGTTTACCAGACACACATAGTCAACACCATATGTGTTTGGACAGTGAAGCTTACAGTTTTACTTTTGGTGCTGTGCTCCAGCATTTTGGATTTAAGATCAAATGTTTCATATTAGTTGACAGTACAGAATGTCACCTTTTATTTGAGACCATTCGTATCTGTTTTACCGTTTAGAAATGAAAGCATTTTATGTATCTAGTTGTCCCATTTTATGTATGTACAGTGGCTTGCAAAAGTATTCACCCCCATGGCATTTTTCCTTTTTTGTTTGCCTTACAACCTGGAATTAAAATTGATTTTTGGGGGTTTGTATCATTTGATTTACAAAACATGCCTACCACTTAGAAGATGCAAAAAATATTTTAATTGTGAAACAAGAAATAAGACAAAAAAAAGAACTTGAGCGTGCTTAACTATTCACTCCCCCAAAGACAATACTTTGTAGAGCCACCTTTTGCAGCATTTACAGCTGCAAGTCTCTTGGGGAATGTCTCTATAAGCTTGGCACATGTAGCCACTGGGATTTTCGCCCATTTTTCAAGGCAAAACTGCTCCAGCTCCTTCAAGTTGGATGGGTTCTGCTGGTGTACAGCAATCTGTAAGTCATACCACAGATTCTCAATTCGAATGAGGTCTGGGCCTTGACTAGGTCATTACAAAATAGTTACATTTTTCCCCTTAACCTGTTAGGGCTAGGGGGCAGTATTTACACGGCCGGATAAAAAACGTACCCGATTTAATCTGGTTACTACTCCTGCCCAGTAACTAGAATATGCATATAATTATTGGCTTTGGATAGAAAACACCCTAAAGTTTCTAAAACTGTTTGAATGGTGTCTGTGAGTATAACAGAACTCATATGGCAGGCAAAAACCTGAGAAGATTTCATGCAGGAAGTGGCCTGTCTGACAAGGTGTCGTTCTTCTTGTCTCTGTTTATTGAAGAGTCAGGATCGTAGCTGTAACGTGACACTTCCTACGGCTCCCATAGGCTCTCAGAGCCCGGGAAAAAGCTGAATGATATCGAGGCAGCCTCTGGCTGAAACACATTATCGCTTTTGCCAAGTGGCCGATCAGAGGACAAAGGGCTTAGGCGCATGCCCGAGTCGACCCAGTGATATATTTTCTTTCGTCTGTTTACCTAATTGCAGATTCCCAGTCGGAATACTATCGCTTTTTACGAGAAAAATGGCATAAAAATTGATTTTAAACAGCGGTTGACATGCTTCGAAGTACGGTAATGAAATATTTCGAAATCTTTTGTCACGAAATGCGCCATGCGCGTGACCCTTATTTACCATTCGGATAGTGTCTTGAACGTACGAACAAAACGCCGCTGTTGGAACATAACTATGGATTATTTTGGACCAAACCAACATTTTGTTATTGAAGTAGAAGTACTGGGAGTGCATTCTGACGAAGACAGCAAAGGTAATCAAACTTTTCTAATAGTAAATCGGAGTTTGGTGAAGGCTAAACTTGCTGGGTGTCTAAATAGCTAGCCCTGTGATGCCGGGCTATCTACTTAGAATATTGCAAAATGTGCTTTCACCGAAAAGCTATTTTAAAATTGGACATATCGAGTGCATAGAGGAGTTCTGTATCTATAATTCTTAAAATAATTGTTGTACTTTTTGTGAACGTTTATCGTGAGTAATTTAGTAAATTGTTAGATAAATTCGCCGGAAGTTTGCGGGGGGTATGCTAGTTCTGAACGTCACATGCTAATGTAAAAAGCTGGTTTTTGATATAAATATGAACTTGATTGAACAAAACATGCATGTATTGTATAACATAATGTCCTAGGGTTGTCATCTAATGAAGATCATCAAAGGTTAGTGCTGCATTTAGCTGTCTTCTGGGTTTATGTGACATTATATGCTAGCTTGAAAAATGGGTGTCTGATTATTTCTGGCTGGGTACTCTGCTGACATAATCTAATGTTTTGCTTTCGTTGTAAAGCCTTTTTGAAATCGGACAGTGTGGTTAGATTAACGAGAGTGATTTTCTGGATTTTTTTTTCTCATTTTGTCTGTCATAGTTGAAGTGTACCTATGATGAAACTTACAGGCCTCATCTTTTTAAGTGGGAGAACTTGCACAATTGGTGGCTGACTAAATACTTTTTTGCCGCACTGTATGTAAACTTCTGACTTCAACTGTATGTATTAAAATACCCTCAAATAAAAGGTGACATTATATACTGTTACCTCATATGAAACATTTGATCTGAAATCCAAAATGTTGGAGTATAGAGCCACATTTAAAATGTTATCTTCACAGTCAAAATAGATATGATGTGGACTGTATACTCAATACAATCTAAATCTGATACCTCACTGTCTGTCTTTTGACTGATACTGCTTTTTAAACTGGTCTGGTCAGTCTACTCAAATATGTGTACTATATATGTTTCTATCTGCAGGCAATACTTTGATCATTTGTCATTTTTAATGATGATACATTAATTTACGAATAGATATGGAAGGTTTCAGGACACTGATATCTGAATATGTTGAAAAATTATACTGCCACTATTTTCACCACCAAAGCATAGCAGTGTGATTTTAATATGATTTGACTCTTTGCAGGCTGTCAGGCTGTGGAGTCACAGAGGAAGGCTGTGATTCTCTGGTCTCAGCTCTGAGGTCAAACCCCTCACACCTGAGAGAGCTGGACCTGAGTAACAATGACCTGAAGGATTCAGGAGTGAAGCTGCTCTCTGCTGGACTGGATAATCCCCACTGTAAACTGGAGACTCTGAGGTCAGTATTCCTGTAGTTGGTCAACAAGTGATAACTGTTCACCAGATCCACATGTGTTTACCAGACACACATAGTCCACACCATATGTGTTTGGACAGTGAAGCTTACAGTTTTAAATGTGGTGCAATGCTCCAGCATTTTGGATTTGAGATGTTTCATATTAGGTGACCTTACAGAATGTCACCTTTTAGTTGAGGGTATTTTCATATATATCTGTTTTACCATTTAGAAATTAAAGCACTTTCTGTACGTAGTTCTCCCATTTTAAGAAGTCTTAATTATTTGGACAAATTCACTTATATTGTATTAAAGTAGTCATAAGTTTAGTAGTTGTACCATATTCCATGCCTGCAGTGATTACATCAAGCCTGTGATTCTACTAACTTGTTGAATTCATTTACAGTTTGTCTTGGTTGTGTTTTGGATGATGTTTTTCCTAATAGAAACTGAATGGTGAATAATGTCCTGTCATTATGGAGTCACTTCACTTGTATTGTCAGTAAGAATAGAAGATGTTTCTGAACACTTCTACATTCATGTGGATGCTACCATGATTATGAATAATCATGAATGAATCGTTAATGATGATGAATGAGAAATTTACAGAGGCACAAAGATCAGACCCCCTCTGTTATTGGTGTTATTCTGTATACTTCTGGCCCTTCTTTGGACACTGTGTTAACTAACCTCTAGACGAGCTTCAATGCCATACAACTCTCCTTCCGTGGCCTCCAACTGCTCTTAAATACAAGTAAAACTAAATGCTCTTCAACCGATCGCTGCCTGCACCTGCCCGCCTGTCCAGCATCACTACTCTGGACGGTTCTGACTTAGAATATGTGGACAACTACAAATACCTGGGTGTCTGGTTAGACTGTAAACTCTCCTTCCAGACTCACTATAAGCATCTCCAATCCAAAATTAAATCTAGAATTGGCTTCCTATTTCGCAACATAGCATCCTTCACTCATGCTGCCAAACATACCCTTATAAAACTGACCATCCTACTGATCCTTGACTTCGGCGATGTCATTTACAAAATAGCCTCCAATACCCTACTCAATAAATTGGATGCAGTCTATCACAGTGCCATCCGTTTTGTCACCAAAGCCCCATATACAGTGGGGGAAAAAAGCATTTGATCCCCTGCTGATTTTGTACGTTTGCCCACTGACAAAGAAAGGATCAGTCTATAATTTTAATGGTTTATTTGAACAGTGAGAGACAGAATAACAACAAAAACATCCAGAAAAACTCATGTCAGAAATGTTAGAAATTGATTTGCATTTTAATGAGGGAAATAAGTATTTGACCCCCTCTCAATCAGAAAGATTTCTGGCTCCCAGGTGTCTTTTATACAGGTAACGAGCTGAGATTAGGAGCACACTCTTAACTTACATCTAGACGTTCCGCTAGCGGAACACCTGCTCCAATATCCAATGATAGGCGTGGCGCGAATTACAAATTCCTCAAATATACAAAAACTTCAATTTTTCAAACATATGACTATTTTACAGCATTTTAAAGACAAGACTCTCCTTTATCTAACCACACTGTCCGATTTCAAAAAGGCTTTACAGCGAAAGCAAAACATTAGATTATGTCAGCAGAGTACCAAGCCAGAAATAATCAGACACCCATTTTTCAAGCTAGCATATAATGTCACAAAAACCCAGAAGACAGCTAAATGCAGCACTAACCTTTGATGATCTTCATCAGATGACACTCCTAGGACATTATGTTATACAATACATGCATGTTTTGTTCAATCAAGTTCATATTTATATCAAAAAACAGCTTTTTACATTAGCATGTGACGTTCAGAACTAGCATACCTACCGAAACTTCCGGTGAATTTACTAAATTACTCACGATAAACGTTCACAAAAAACATAAAAATTATTTTAAGAATTATAGATACAGAACTCCTTTATGCAATCGCTATGTCCGATTTTAAAATTGCTTTTCGGTGAAAGCGCATTTTGCAATATTCTGAGTAGATAGCCCGGCCATCCTGGCTAGCTATTTTGACACGCACCAAGTTTGGCACTCACCAAACTCAGATTTACTATAAGAAAAATTGGATTGCCTTTGCTGTTCTTTGTCAGAATGCACTCCCGGGACTTCTACTTCAACACCCAATGTTGTTTTGGTTCCAAATAATCCATAGTTATATCCAAATAGCGGCGTTTTGTTCTTGCGTTCAAGACACTATCCAAAGGGTGACGCGCCGGCGCATATCTTGACAAAAAAATTGAAAATATTCCATTACCGTACTTCGAAGCATGTCAAACGCTGTTTAAAATAAATTTTTATGCGATTTTTCTCGTAAATTAGCGATAATATTCCGACCGGGAGACGTCGTTTTCGTTCAAAGACTGAAAATGTAAAATGGACTCTTCACGTGCAGGCGCGCGCCCGTTTCATTGTTCTCAGATCGACCACTATCCAAATGTGCTACTGTTTTTCAGCCAGGGACTGCAGAGTCATCATTCAACGTTCTGGCACCTTCTGAGAGCCTATGGGAATCTTAGAAAATGTCACGTTACAGCAGAGATCCTCTGTTTTCGATAAAGAGGCTATAGAAGGCCAAGAAATGGTCAGACAGGGCACTTCCTGTTTAGAATCTTCTCAGGTTTTGGCCTGCCATATGAGTTCTGTTATACTCTGTTATACTCACAGACACCATTCAAACAGTTTTAGAAACTTTAAGGTGTTTTCTATTGAAATCAAACAATTATATACATTTTTTATCCGGCCGTGAAAATACTGCCCCCTATCCTAAACAGGTTAAAGGGAGTGCTCCTAACCGCAACTTGTTACCTGTAAAAAAAGACACCTGTCCACAGAAGCAATCAATCAATCAGATTCCAAACTCTCCACAATGGCCAAGACCAAAGAGCTCTCCAAGGATGTCAGGGACAAGATTGTAGACCTACACAAGGCTGGAATGGGCTACACGACCATCGCCAAGCAGCTTGGTGAGAAGGTGACAACATTTGGTGCGATTATTCGCAAATGGAAGAAACACAAAATAACTGTCAATATCCCTCGGCCTGGGGCTCCATGCAAGATCTCACCTCGTGGAGTTGCAATGACTTTGAGAACGGTGAGGAATCAGCCCAGAACTACACGGGAGGATCTTGTCAATGATCTCAAGGCAGCTGGGACCATAGTCACCAAGAAAACAATTGGTAACACACTATGCCGTGAAGGACTGAAATCCTGCAGCGCCCGCAAGGTCCCCCTGCTCAAGAAAGCACATATACATGCCCGTCTGAAGTTTGCCAATGAACATCTGAATGATTCAGAGGACAACTGGGTGAAAATTTTGTGGTCAGATGAGACCAAAATGGAGCTCTTTGACATCAACTCAACTCGCCGTGTTTGGAGGAGGAGGATTGCTGCCTATGACCCCAAGAACACCATCTCCACCGTCAAACATGGAGGTGGAAACATTATGTTTTGGGGGTGTTTTTCTGCTAAGGGGACAGGACAACTTCACTGCATCAAAGGGACGATAGACGGGGCCATGTACCGTCAAATCTTGGGTGAGAACCTCCTTCCCTCAGCCAGGGCATTGAAAATGGGTTGTGGATGGGTATTCCAGCATGACAATGACCCAAAACACACGGCCAAGGCAACAAAGGAGTGGCTCAAGAAGAAGCACATTAAGGTCCTGGAGTGGCCTAGCCAGTCTCCAGACCTTAATCCCATAGACAATCTGTGGAGGGAGCTGAAGGTTCGAGTTGCCAAACGTCAGCCTCGAAACCTTAATGTCTTGGAGAAGATCTGCAAAGAGGAGTGGGACAAAATCCCTCCTGAGATGTGTGCAAACCTGATGGCCAACTACAAGAAACGTCTGACCTCTGATTGCCAACAAGGGTTTTGCCACCAAGTACTAAGTCATGTTTTGCAGAGGGGTCAAATACTTATTTCCCTCATTAAAATGGAAATAATTGTATAACATTTTTGACATGCGTTTTTCTTGATTTTTTTTGCTGTTATTCTGTCTCTCACTGTTCAAATAAACCTACCATTAAAATTAGAGACTGATCATTTCTTTGTCAGTGGGCAAACATACAAAATCAGCAGGGGATCAAATACTTTTTTCCCCCACTGTACTACCCACCACTGCGACCTGTACGCTCTTGTTGTCTGGCCCTCGCTTCATACTCATCGCTAAACCCACTGGCTCCAGGTCATCTACAAGACCCTGCTAGGTAAAGTCCCCCCTTATCTCCGCTCACTGGTCACCATAGCAGCACCCACCTGTAGCACGCACTCCAGCAGGTATATCTCTCTGGTCACCCCCAAAGCCAATTCCTCCTTCGGCCGCCTCTTCTTCCATTTCTCTGCTGCCAATGACTGGAACGAACTACAAAAATCTCTAAAACTGGAAACACTTATCTCCCTCACTAGCTTTAAGCACCAGCTGTCAGAGCAGCTCACAGATTACTGCCCCTGTACATAGCCCATCTATAATTTAGCCCAACTACCTCTTCCCCTACTGTAATTATTTATTTAGCTCCTTTGCACCCCATTATTTCTACTTTGCACTTTTTTCCAATGCATATCTACCATTCCAGTGTTTTACTTGCTATATTGTATTTACTTTGCCACCATGGCCTTTTTTTGCCTTTACCTCCCTTATCTCACCTCATTTGCTCACATTGTATATAGACTTATTTTTCTACTGTATTATTGACTGTATGTTTGTGTAATACCCTTGTTTGAACCAAGTATTGAGTTTATTTGTTATAATTAATTGGTATTATATTAAAAAGATGACTGAATTGCTCCTAAACTGTAATGTTGTTAATGCATTATGCTTTTTGAAGAAATATTTATTTAATGTATAAGTGAATAGTTTGTTTTACTTTGAAGTTTACGTTTTGACCAATAAGGTCGCTTGTTAAGTTGTGGCCAATGGGAGTTGACCTGGTTAACGGGAGGGAAAAAGACGTTGATGAAAGGATGGACGTTTTACCTCAGGATGGTTGGTGAAGAAAAATTATAAAAGAAGACGACAGAACTACAACAAAACACATAGCTACTAAGACATGAAGGGAAATACATGTTTTATTTAATAAAATAATTGTTATAATTTAGCTAAAACTTAGTAAAGACTGAAGCTACCGTCTCGTCGTGGAGGTATTAGCCAGCCTAGAGGTTAGCCTAGCATCGTGTGACACCGGGAGATAATTGCTTGGGAAGCTTAACGAGTTGGTGTTGCCATGGGGATATCGGTTACTAAGGAGTACTGTCTGCATGGGTAGCTGTGCTGCCTTGGACTTTGTGAGGAAACCTGCATGGAACTGCCATACTTCGCTGAGGGAATATCTACCAAGTCGTGAGTAACCACAATGTGAGGTGCTTAATTTGGACACGGGTTGTGCACGACTCATTGGGGTTTATTATTTTTTAAATTTCTTTTGATGTTGTGTCTGAACATGTATTTGTGTTTGAAAATGTTTTAATACACATATGGAACATTATGTATGTTGCCTTGGTGGAGTCATTAATTGTTTTAATTTAATGCATGGGATGGTTTATCCTGATTCAATAACAGAAACCTATAATCATTTCATCTGAAGTTAATACCCTATTGTCATAACCCTAGATAGTTTACAATAGGAATTCTTATTGGAGATGTCCTTCTCACCTAACATCCCATGCTGTTGAGATACTCTACATATGTTAATATTGTCAGAGTCATATTCAAGCCTGGTGAGAGGGTTACATTTGTTTAACTCCATGTGTAACTCTGTGTTGTTATATGTGTCGAACTGCTTTGCTTTATCTTGGCCAGGTCGCAGTTGTAAATGAGAACTTGTTCTCAACTTGCCTACCTGGTTAAATAAAGGTGAAATAAATAAATAAATTGGTAATGGTGAGAGGTTAGCATGTTTTGTTGTAGCCTCTGTTGTTGGTAATGGTGAGAGGTTAGCATGTTTTGTTGTAGCCTCTGTTATTGGTAATGGTGAGAGGTTAGCATGGTTTGTTGTAGCCTCTGTTATTGGTAATGGTGAGAGGTTAGCATGTTTTGTTGTAGCCTCTGTTATTGGTAATGGTGAGAGGTTAGCATGTTTTGTTGTAGCCTCTGTTATTGGTAATGGTGAGAGGTTAGCATGTTTTGTTGTAGCCTCTGTTATTGGTAATGGTGAGAGGTTAGCATGTTTTGTTGTAGCCTCTGTTATTGGTAATGGTGAGAGGTTAGCATGTTTTGTTGTATCATCTGTTATTGGTAATGGTGAGAGGTTAGCATGTTTTGTTGTAGCCTCTGTTATTGGTAATGGTGAGAGATTAGCATGTTTTGTTGTATCCTCTGTTGTTGGTAATGGTGAGAGGTTAGCATGTTTTGTTGTAGCCTCTGTTATTGGTAATGGTGAAAGGTTAGCATGTTTTGTTGTAGCCTCTGTTATTGGTAATGGTGAGGTTAGCATGTTTTGTTGTAGTCTCTGTTATTGGTAATGGTGAGGTTAGCATGTTTTGTTGTAGCCTCTGTTGTTGGTAATGGTGAGAGGTTAGCATGTTTTGTTGTATCCTCTGTTATTGGTAATGGTGAGAGGTTAGCATGTTTTGTTGTAGCTTCTGTAACTTTCTCTCTCATTATTATTCATGATTCATTCATGATTTGTATTAATCATGTTATCATCAGGATTCATGTAATAGTGTTTAGAAACATGTTATCTACTCACTTAGACAGAAAATTATCCAGTCATCATCCACCATTTTATTATTGGGCAAAACACAACCAAAACAAACTGCAAATGCGTCAATGTTACCTCAATTTTTACTAGGATTAAATGTCAGGAATTGTAAAAATTGAGTTTAAATGCATTTGGCTAAGGTATATGTAAACTTCTGACTTCAACTGTATGTAAAATATCCTCAAATAAAAGGTGACATTATATACTGTCACCTCATATGAAACATTTGATCTGAAATCCAAAATGTTGGAGTTTAGAGCCACATTTAAAATGTTATCTTCACTGTCAAAATACATATGGTGTGGACTGTATACTGAATACAATCTAAATCTGATACCTCACTGTCTGTCTTCTGACTGATACTGCTTTTAAACTGGTCTGGTCAGTCTACTCAAATATTTGTATTATACATGTTTCTATCTGCAGGCAAAACTTTGATAATTTGTAATTTATAATATGATACATTAATTTATGAATAGATATGGCAGGTTTCAGGACACTGATGTATCTGAATATGTTGAAAAAATATACTGCCACTTTTTTCACCACCAAAGAATAGCAGGGTGGTTTTAATATGATTTGACTCTTTGCAGGCTGTCAGGCTGTCTAGTCACAGAGGAAGGCTGTGCTTCTCTGGCCTCAGCTCTGAGGTCAAACCCCTCACACCTGAGAGAGCTGGACCTGAGCTACAATCACCCAGGAGACTCAGGAGTCAGACTGCTCTCTGCTGGACTGGAGGATCCACACTGCAGACTGGAGAAACTCAAGTATGTGGAGGGTTTATGTCAATGTTCATATCAGACATGTTTGACTTTTCAGGCTAGTTAAGACAAACACCCACACTGGACACACACACGCAGACAAACATTCGCTTGAAGTTATATGCTGACCGTGTGTGTGTGTGTGTGTGTGTGTGTGTGTGTGTGTGTGTGTGTGTGTGTGTGTGTGTGTGTGTGTGTGTGTGTGTGTGTGTGTGTGTGTGTGTGTGTGTGTGTGTGTGTGTGTGTGTGTGTGTGTGTGTGTGTGTGTGTGTGTGTTCAGGTGTATCCCTCAATGACTGTCTGTTCTTCTGCTTACCGCTACAGTGTGGAACATGGTGGAGAGAACAGAATGAAACCTGGACTTAGAAAATGTGAGTGTTGACTGCTGTGAAGAATATGACTAAGAATAAGTCTTAATTCAAGTTAAGTCAAAGACCACCATCATTACTGACTTGGTCATATTAAATATCATCTGTAGTTCTACAGAAGCACAAATCAGGGACACCAACATTTACAAAGAGTTGATATGTGTGTGTGTGTGTGTGTGTGTGTGATTAATGTGAATAAGTCTGTTTTATATTACCATACAGTATAACATGTGATCATTCAACAAGTCTCAAGTTACCTTAACTTCTCCTTTTGATACCTAGAAACATCTACATTAAATGAATTAGTTAAAAGTGAGTTAACATTCTAATGTGAATGATGATGATTTCTAATATTGTGTCTGGTTTCATCCATCAGATGTCTGTGATCTCACACTGGACCCAAACACAGTAAACAGACTCCTCTCTCTGTCTGAGGAGAACAGAAAGGTGACATGTAGGAGAGAGGAGCAGCCGTATCCTGATCACCCAGAGAGATTTGAGGACTGTAGACAGGTGCTGTGTAGAGAGGGTCTGACTGGGCGCTGTTACTGGGAGGTAGAGTGGAGTGGTGCGATAATAGGGGCTGATATAGGAGTGACATATAAAGGAATCAGCAGGAGAGGAGGGGTTAATGACTGTGGTCTTGGATGGAATGACAAGTCCTGGAGTCTGTTCTGCTCTGACAACAGTTACTCTGCCTGGTATAATAATAACTCCACTACCATAGTTGTCCCCTCCTCCAGGTCCCACAGAGTAGGAGTGTATCTGGACTGGTCAGCCGGCACTCTGTCCTTCTATAGAGCCTCCTCTGACACACTGACCCACCTGATCACATTCACCTCCACATTCACTGAGCCCCTCTATCCAGGGTTTAGAGTTGATTATGGTGGCTCTTCAGTGTCCCTGAAATAATAACTGGACACACACACACACACACACACACTGGACACACACACACACACACACACACACACTGGACACACACACACACACACACACACACACACACACACACACACACACACACACACACACACACACACACACACACACACACACACACTGAACACACACACTGAACACACACACACACACACACTGAACACACTGAACACACACACACACTCTGGACAGACACACACACACTGGACACACGCAAACTGGACACACGCAAACTGGACACACGCAAACTGGACACACTCAGAACACACACACACTGAAACACACACACATACACACTCACTGGACACACACATACACACAAACACACTGAAAACACACTGGACACACACACACTGGACACACACTCACTGGAAACACACACACGCTTGACACACACATGCTTGACAAACACACTGGATACACACACACATACACACACAAACACTGACACACATAAACACTGACACACACACTGAACACACACACACTGACACACAATGGACAAACACACACTGGACACTCACACACTCTGGACATACAAACACACACACACACACACACAAACACACTGGACAAACACACACTGGACAAACACACACGGGACACTCACACATGACAGGCTTGTAATATTTTCTGATCTTTTACCACTTTGCATTTTTTATGATATATTTTCCTGTTTGTGTTTGTACCACAGGAGGTTGGTGGGACCTTATTTAGGGAGGACAGGCTTGTAATGGCTGGAGTGGAATAAGTGGAATGGTATCAAACACATGGTTTCCATGTGTTCCATTTCATTCACTCTGTTCCAGACATTATTATGAGCCGTCCTCCCCTCAGCAGCCTCCTCTGGTATGTACTGTCCTGTATGTGAGAGAGATCCAACAAGGAATTACAATGTATGTATTACTTTTAATACCTGCAAATGGCAAATAAACTACTGGAACTCCTTATGAATGTCTGCAGCCGACAAGAGGTGAAAATATTACCGGAATATTCTGCAAAATGTTGATGAAGACGTCACTCAATCCACCCAAAACAACATGCAGTCTTTCCACAAGACTCCCATGAAGTTATAGTGTGACGTTATGAGTCGACGTTAAAGTAACATTCTCACAACATACTGCACTTGTTTTATCCTGTTTTAGATGTATCCTCTGTTTAAACATTTAAACTCTTACAATAACACCGTTAAAATACCAATGTGATCATTTCTTGTCTTTTATGTTGGAAAAACAAATTGTACAATTATATGTGGACATACGCTCCATAGTTGTACAAGTATACATGGTTATATTGTACTTTTCATAATAAAACATACTTGAAACAAGAAAAAGCATGTTAATTGTGGAAACAATTTCATTATTGATTTTACATTGCTTCTCCCTGTCTCATGTTGTAACGGCTGTCGTGGTGAATGGATGACAAAACGCAGATGGGAATGCTCATTCTTCTATTTAATTAGAATAAAATGAACACGGAAAACAAGAAAGCCTGTCTGTCGGTTTGTCATTTTTTGGACTTACATACAGCAGTGCAAAATCAACAACCCACAAACCCCAGGTGAAAACACACTCCTAATATATGACTCCCAATCAGGAACAACGACATACAGCTGTTCCTGATCGGGAGCCACACAGACTAACAAAGAAACAGAACAACTAGATAAACCATAGAAAACCAACTGTCACAAAATCCATCGTGCTGTTGAAAGGAGGACCAAGGCGCAGCGGGAATATGGATGCTCATATTTTAATTTTAAAAAAAGGAGTAAAGCATCCACTGAAAAAACAATAAACACAACAGGGACAGTCTTACAGGCATACAAAAACGCAGTGCAAGAACAACCACCCACAACCCCAAAGAAAAACACACACACCTATATAGGACTTCCAATCAACGGCAACTCAACACACCTGCCTTCAATTGGAAGTCCCAATCAACAATACAAACATTCCCATACACAAAACTGCCACGTCCTGACCCCAAAACTAAAACAATAGCTCCATCTGCTGGTCAGGACGTGACAGTACCCCCCCCCCCTAAAGGTGCAGACCCCGGAATGCACCTACCAACAGAAAACACCAACAAAAAACCCATAAACAATAACCCCTAAACAATAAGGGAGGGAAGGGGGGTGGCTGCTGTCACCGACGGCACTGTGCTACACCCTCCCTCCCCAACCCACCTATCCTGGAGGTGGCTCAGGTGCAGGACGTGGACCTCGCTCCACCTTCGGCGTCGCCCACTTTGGTGGCGCCGATAGCTGCACCGGGCAGACGGGCCACTCGGGCTGACCCTGGCAGACCGACCACTCGGGCTGGGTCGGAAGACATGCGGGCCACTCGGGCTGGGCCGGAGACAGGAGGACCACTCGGGCTGGGCCGGAGGACAGGAGGGCCACTCGGGCTGGGCCGGAGGGCAGGAGGGCCACTCGGGCTGGGCCGGAGGGCAGGCAGGGCACCCTGGCAGATCCGGGCAGGCGGGCACCTCTGGCAGAACCGGGCAGTCGGGCCACTCTGGCAGAACCGGGCAGTCGGGCCACTCTGGCAGAACCGGGCAGTCGGGCCACTCTGGCAGAACCGGGCAGTCGGGCCACTCTGGCAGAACCGGGCAGTCTGGCCACTCTGGCAGAACCGGGCAGTCTGGCAGAACCGGGCAGTCTGGTCACTCTGGCAGTTCCGGGCAGTCTGGCCACTCTGGCAGAACCGGGCAGTCTGGCCACTCTGGCAGAACCGGGCAGTCTGGCAGAACCGGGCAGTCTGGCCACTCTGGCAGAACCGGGCAGTCTGGCCACTCTAGCAGAACCGGGCAGTCTGGCCACCCTGGCAGAACCGGGCAGTCGGGCCACCCTAGCAGAACCGGGCAGTCGGGCCACTCTGGCAGTTCCGGGCAGTCGGGCCACTCTGGCAGCTTCTGACTAGCGGGCGGCTCTGGCGGCTCCTGACTAGCGGGCGGCTCTGGTGACTCCTGACTGGCGGGCAGCTCTGGTGACGTACGACTGGCGGGCAGCTCTGGTGACGTACGACTGGCGGGCAGCTCTGGCGACGTACGACTGGCGGGCAGCTCTGGCGACGTACGACTGGCGGGCAGCTCTGGTGACTGTTGACTGGCGGGCAGCTCTGGCGACTGTTGACTGGCGGGCAGCTCTGGTGACTGTTGACTTGCGGGCAGCTCTGGCGACTTACGCCTGGCGAGACTGGGCTGACGCACTAGACTCCTGATGCGTGGGGCTGGTACTGGACGTGCCAGCCTGGAGACACGCACCTCCATGCTAGTGCGTCTAGCGGGAAACACCGGACCGAAAGGGCGCACTGGTGGTCTTGAGTGCAGGGTTGGCTTCACCCCTTCCGCTCGATGCTCACCTTGCCCTGGCACCTGCGGGGCGCTGGTACCGGGCGGACTGGGCTGTGCATCCGTATAGGCGAGATGGTGCGTACCTCAGCGTAACATGGCGCCCTCCACCTCATACGCACCTCCCTGTAGTCACGGGTAGCTGGCTTACGGCTCTTCCCTGGCCTGGCCAAACTACTCGTGTGCCCCCCCCCAAAAAAAATGTTGGGGCTGCCTCTCAGGTTCCCTTAGCTCCCTTAACTTGTCCTCCCAGAATTGTCTTTCGTCCTGCCAGGTCCATTCCTCCATTTTTTTCTCCAGTGGCTTCCTCCTCTTCTGCTGCTTGGTCCTTTGGTGGGTGGTTCTGTCACAAAATCCTTCGTGCTGTTGAAAGGAGGACCAAGGCGCAGCGGGAATATGGATGCTCATATTTTAATTTTAAAAAAAGGAGTAAAGCATCCACTGAAAAAACAATAAACACAACAGGGACAGTCTTACAGGCATACAAAAACGCAGTGCAAGAACAACCACCAATAACCCCAAAGAAAAACACACACACCTATATTGGACTTCCAATCAACGGCAACTCAACACACCTGCCTTCAATTGGAAGTCCCAATCAACAATACAAACATTCTCATACAAAAAACTGCCACGTCCTGACCCCAAAACTAAAACATTAGCTCCATCTGCTGGTCAGGACGTGACACCAACACTAGAACAAAACTTAAACCCCAGACTACATAAATCAAACACCCCTTAAATAACACACACAACCCGAACCATATGAAACAAATACCCCTCTGCCACGTCCTGACCAAATATAATACAATTACTCCCTCTGCTGGTCAGGACGTGACAGTACCCCCCCTAAAGGTGCAGACCCCAGAATGCACCTAAAAAGAAAAACCAAAATCCCCCCCAAAACAAGAACAAAAACAAAACCCAAATACCCCCTAAACAAAAAGGGAGGGAAGGGAGGGTGGCTGCCGTCAACGACGGCACTAGTGCTACACCCCCCCTCCCCAACCCACCTATACTGGAGGTGGCTTAGGTTCGGGACGTGGACTCCGCTCCACCCTAGGCTTCGCCCACTTAGGTGGCTCTGGACTGGCGGGCGGCTCTGGCGGCTCTGGACTGGCGGGCGGCTCTGGACTGGCGGGCAGCTCCGGACTGGCGGGCGGCTCTGGACTGGCGGGCGGCTCTGGCGGCTCCGGACTGGCGGACGGCTCTTGAAATGTCCAAAAAAGGTATTTAAATGGGCCTACCAGACATCTTCTTGAGAGAAGATAAGGTCAGGGACTCCTGACTTACTCTCTGTCATGTTGAAATAGGTTCTCCTGTCTTACTTTCTGTCATGTTGAGATGGGTTTCCCTGTCTTACTTTCTGTCATGTTGAGATGGGTTAGTTCTTCTTGAGAGAACTAACCCAAAATTAGTCGAACTAACCCAAAATTAGTCGAAAGGCTAAGGGATTCTCTTCCTGAGAAGAAGCTGACAGCCTTCAAACAGAGCAAAAAAAGTGGTCCCAAACAATATGTCAAAAAGAATAAAAAAATGATACAGCTGTCTTTAATAAGATCAAACTGAACTAACTGCTATCTTGAAATGTTGAAAAAGTGTTTTTAAATAGCTCAGTCTTATCACTCAATATGAGTCAAAATCTGTCCCAGGAGGTGTTGGAGGGTGGGTTGGGTTGGTCCCAGGAGGTGTAGTAGGGTGGGTTGGGTTGGTCCCAGGAGGGGATGGAGGGTGGGGTGGGGTGGTCCCAGGAGGGGATGGAGGGTGGGTTGGGGTGGTCCCAGGAGGGGTTGGAGGGTGGGTTGGGGTGGTCACAGGAGGGGATGGAGGGTGGGTTGGGGTGGTCCCAGGAGGGGTTGGAGGGTGGGTTGGGGTGGTACCAGGAGGGGTTGGAGGGTGGGTTGGGGTGGTCCCAGGAGAGGATGGAGGGTGGGTTGGGGTGGTCCCAGGAGGGGATGGAGGGTGGGTTGGGGTGGTCCCAGGAGGGGTAGGAGGGTGGATTGGGGTGGTCCCAGGAGGGGTAGGAGGGTGGGTTGGGGTGGTCCCAGGAGGGGATGGAGGGTGGGTTGGGGTGGTCCCAGGAGGGGTTGATGCAGCTCAGGTGAGTGATTTTATATGTGGTTAATTATAATTGTATTTACCTGCAATACCTGGTTTACATAATATACTGATATTTATATTTTAACAGTATTGTGTCTCTGGCTGTATAACCATTCCTGCTGCTATTAGTTCTGATATATATTTTAACAGTATTGTGTCTCTAGCTGTATAACCATTCCTGCTGCTTTTTGTTCTTGTCTGTGTTCCTTTATAATAAATAAAAAAGTTGATCACAAAAAAAGGAAAAGTGCTCAGAGTTTCAACTGAAAATCAGAGACGGGAAAATCAAGTCACATGCTTCCACTGTGGCAAGGTGGGACATCAGGCTTCTTCTACATGTTGGTGTAAGGACATGGATTGTCCAGCCTGTGGTATAAAGGGATGTCAGGATTCTACATGTTGGTGTAAGGACATGGATTGTCCAGCCTGTGGTATAAAGGGATGTCAGGATTCTACATGCTGGTGTAAGGACATGGATTGTCCAGCCTGTGGTATAAAGGGATGTCAGGATTCTACATGCTGGTGTAAGGACATGGATTGCCCAGCCTGTGGTATAAAGGGATGTTAGGATTCTACATGCTGGTGTAAGGACATGGATTGCCCAGCCTGTGGTATAAAGGGATGTCAGGATTCTACATGCTGGTGTAAGGACATGGATTGTCCAGCCTGTGGTATAAAGGGATGTCAGGATTCTACATGCTGGTGTAAGGACATGGATTGTCCAGCCTGTGGTATAAAGGGATGTCAGGATTCTACATGCTGGTGTAAGGACATGGATTGTCCAGCCTGTGGTATAAAGGGATGTCAGGATTCTACATGCTGGTGTAAGGACATGGATTGTCCAGCCTGTGGTATAAAGGGATGTCAGGATTCTACATGCTGGTGTAAGGACATGGATTGCCCAGCCTGTGGTATAAAGGGATGTCAGGATTCTACATGCTGGTGTAAGGACATGGATTGTCCAGCCTGTGGTATAAAGGGATGTCAGGATTCTACATGCTGGTGTAAGGACATGGATTGTCCAGCCTGTGGTATAAAGGGATGTCAGGATTCTACATGCTGGTGTAAGGACATGGATTGTCCAGCCTGTGGTATAAAGGGATGTCAGGATTCTACATGCTGGTGTAAGGACATGGATTGTCCAGCCTGTGGTATAAAGGGATGTCAGGATTCTACATGCTGGTGTAAGGACATGGATTGTCCAGCCTGTGGTATAAAGGGATGTCAGGATTCTACATGCTGGTGTAAGGACATGGATTGTCCAGCCTGTGGTATAAAGGGATGTCAGGATTCTACATGCTGGTGTAAGGACATGGATTGTCCAGCCTGTGGTATAAAGGGATGTCAGGATTCTACATGCTGGTGTAAGGACATGGATTGTCCAGCCTGTGGTATAACGGGATGTCAGGATTCTACATGCTGGTGTAAGGACATGGATTGTCCAGCCTGTGGTATAAAGGGATGTCAGGATTCTACATGCTGGTGTAAGGACATGGATTGTCCAGCCTGTGGTAAAAAAATACACACTTGACAAATCCTCTAGAAACAAAAAGAGAACAGAAAATGCAAAACGGGAAACAAGAAACATGTTCACACTATTGAGTAAGAGAACACTGAGGTGAGTGACTCATCAGACCAGGAAATCACACTGAAACACCTTCCACTTCAACCAGCGCACCTCGTGTTAAAGACTTACACAGGTGAATCTGTCACCTTGAGAGACATCACTGATGTCACAGTTCAGGTATACAGACAAACTGAAAGCTGCCACTCTACCTCCTGAAAGGAGACTATGCGTCACTACTGGGATGTTCATAGTTGGAGAAAATCACACTGGACTGGCCATCAGTGCAGACAATGACACGTGGAAACACAGACCTACCTGCCATCTTAAAGAAACAGATGGATTTAATGGACAGCAGGGTTGTATAAACGACATCACAGGGAAGCTTGGCATTAAGCCAGACAGCAAACCAAAGGTTCTGAAAGCAGGACCTGTACCTTATGCTATCAGACCAAAAGTCTAGGCTGACTTGGAGGCTTTAGTCAAGAACAAAGTACTGGAGCCGGTCAGCATGAGTGAATGGTCAACACCCATCTACCAGCCCTTAATTAACACTTGAACCACCTGGTCTATCAGCCTATCAGAACACCCATCTACCAGTCCTTAACACTAGAACCACCTGGTCTATCAGCCTATCAGAACACCCATCTACCAGTCCTTAACACTAGAACCACCTGGTCTATCAGCCTATCAGAACACCCATCTACCAGTCATTAACACTAGAACCACTTGGTCTATCAGCCTATCAGAACACTCGTCTACCAGTCATTAACACTAGAACCACCTGGTCTATCAGCCTATCAGAACACCCATCTACCAGTCCTTAACACTAGAACCACCTGGTCTTTCAGCCTATCAGAACACCCATCTACCAGTCATTAATTAACACTAGAACCACCTGGTCTATCAGCCTATCAGAACACCCATCTACCAGTCCTTAACACTAGAACCACCTGGTCTATCAGCCTATTAGAACACCCATCTACCAGTCATTAATTAACACTAGAACCACCTGGTCTTTCAGCATATCAGAACACCCATCTACCAGTCCTTATCACTAGAACCACCTGGTCTATCAGCCTATCAGAACACCCATCTACCAGTCCTTAACACTAGAACCACCTGGTCTTTCAGCCTATCAGAACACCCATCTACCAGTCCTTAACACTAGAACCACCTGGTCTATCAGCCTATCAGAACACCCATCTACCAGTCCTTAACACTAGAACCACCTGGTCTATCAGCCTATCAAAACACCCATCTACCAGTCCTTAACACTAGATCCACCTGGTCTATCAGCCTATCAAAACACCCATCTACCAGTCCTTAACACTAGAACCACCTGGTCTATCAGCCTATCAGAACACCCATCTACCAGTCCTTAACACTAGAACCACCTGGTCTATCAGCCTATCAGAACACCCATCTACCAGTCATTAATTAACACTAGAACCACCTGGTCTATCAGCCTATCAGAACACCCATCTACCAGTCCTTAACACTAGAACCACCTGGACTATCAGCCTATCAGAACACCCATCTACCAGTCCTTATCACTAGAACCACCTGGTCTATCAGCCTATCAGAACACCCATCTACCAGTCCTTATCACTAGAACCACCTGGTCTATCAGCCTATCAGAACACCCATCTACCAGTCCTTAACACTAGAACCACCTGGTCTATCAGCCTATCAGAACACCCATCTACCAGTCCTTATCACTAGAACCACCTGGTCTATCAGCCTATCAGAACACCCATCTACCAGTCCTTAACACTAGAACCACCTGGTCTATCAGCCTATTAGAACACCCATCTACCAGTCATTAATTAACACTAGAACCACCTGGTCTTTCAGCATATCAGAACACCCATCTACCAGTCCTTATCACTAGAACCACCTGGTCTATCAGCCTATCAGAACACCCATCTACCAGTCCTTAACACTAGAACCACCTGGTCTTTCAGCCTATCAGAACACCCATCTACCAGTCCTTAACACTAGAACCACCTGGTCTATCAGCCTATCAGAACACCCATCTACCAGTCCTTAACACTAGAACCACCTGGTCTATCAGCCTATCAAAACACCCATCTACCAGTCCTTAACACTAGATCCACCTGGTCTATCAGCCTATCAAAACACCCATCTACCAGTCCTTAACACTAGAACCACCTGGTCTATCAGCCTATCAGAACACCCATCTACCAGTCCTTAACACTAGAACCACCTGGTCTATCAGCCTATCAGAACACCCATCTACCAGTCATTAATTAACACTAGAACCACCTGGTCTATCAGCCTATCAGAACACCCATCTACCAGTCCTTAACACTAGAACCACCTGGACTATCAGCCTATCAGAACACCCATCTACCAGTCCTTATCACTAGAACCACCTGGTCTATCAGCCTATCAGAACACCCATCTACCAGTCCTTATCACTAGAACCACCTGGTCTATCAGCCTATCAGAACACCCATCTACCAGTCCTTAACACTAGAACCACCTGGTCTATCAGCCTATCAGAACACCCATCTACCAGTCCTTATCACTAGAACCACCTGGTCTATCAGCCTATCAGAACACCCATCTACCAGTCATTAATTAACACTAGAACCACCTGGTCTATCAGCCTATCAGAACACCCATCTACCAGTCATTAATTAAAACTAGAACCACCTGGTCTTTCAGCCTATCAGAACACCCATCTACCAGTCCTTAACACTAGAACCACCTGGTCTATCAGCCCATCAGAACACCCATCTACCAGTCCTTAACACTAAAACCACCTGGTCTATCAGAACACCCATCTACCAGTCCTTAACACTAGAACCACCTGGTCTATCAGCATATACGTCCCCGCTAGAGAAAGTTGCCAGGCGTCCACATTAGCATAAGCATCAGATGCATATCAACCAGCAAGGTGCAAGGTGTGAAAACATGGTTTGTTAAATAAACACTTGATACATAGTGTATAAACTATTGTAAAGGATAAATTACATGAAGAAATATGAGTGGAAATATATAAATAAAATAACAATTGTTAATTCTACAAAGTAGAAAATAAAATTGTCCTACAGCCTATTTCCCTGACAATAAAACACTACAGTGTAATCCATTTGATCAACTGTATTTGTAGATTCGATTAGTAATGGAGTTATAGTAAGTAATAAAGTCAATTTACAGTTTCTTTTGACAAATTAGAAACAACAAAATCTATAATAATAATAAAACCAGCCAGGTCAGCTGGTGAAACGATTTGCTGTATTCCTAATCAAAAGCACCAGGGAACAATTGTAAAAGATGAATTTCATAAATACATATTTGTGGAAATATATTGATGACAAGATATTAAAACAATAATTTGTTGATTGTATCAGACACTGTACCGCGCCTTTACACGTGAATCAATCCCATCTTCTCTTTATGCTTCGCGTCCACAAACAAATCTAATCGGTTTTCATTGGCCTTGTTCGGTGGGCACCTGCCGACTTGACATTGTGTCTTCTTTTCTCCCCCGAGGGAGATGTGGTGCCTGGGGGAAAAGGGAGAGCAGGACCTGCTGCCTGCTTGGTGACTGTAGCTTCTTTCTCCCCCGAGGGAGATGTGGTGCCTGGGGGAAAAGGGAGAGCAGGACCTGCTTCCTGCTTGGTGACTGTAGCTTCTTTCTCCCCCGAGGGAGATGTGGTGCCTGGGGGAAGAGTGAGAACAGGACCTGCTTCCTGCTTGGTGACTGTAGCTTCTTTCTCCCCCGAGGGAGATGTGGTGCCTGGGGGAAAAGGGAGAACAGGACCTGCTTCCTGCTTGGTGACTGTAGCTTCTTTCTCCCCCGAGGGAGATGTGGTGCCTGGGGGAAAAGGGAGAACAGGACCTGCTTCCTGCTTGGTGACTGTAGCTTCTTTCTCCCCCGAGGGAGATGTGGTGCCTGGGGGAAAAGGGAGAGCAGGACCTGCTGCCTGCTTGGTGACTGTAGCTTCTTTCTCCCCCGAGGGAGATGTGGTGCCTGGGGGAAAAGGGAGAACAGGACCTGCTTCCTGCTTGGTGACTGTAGCTTCTTTCTCCCCCGAGGGAGATGTGGTGCCTGGGGGAAAAGGGAGAACAGGACCTGCTTCCTGCTTGGTGACTGTAGCTTCTTTCTCCCCCGAGGGAGATGTGGTGCCTGGGGGAAGAGAGAGAACAGGACCTGCTTCCTGCTTGGTGACTGTAGCTTCTTTCTCCCCCGAGGGAGATGTGGTGCCTGGGGGAAAAGGGAGAACAGGACCTGCTTCCTGCTTGGTGACTGTAGCTTCTTTCTCCCCCGAGGGAGATGTGGTGCCTGGGGGAAAAGGGAGAACAGGACCTGCTTCCTGCTTGGTGACTGTAGCTTCTTTCTCCCCCGAGGGAGATGTGGTGCCTGGGGGAAGAGAGAGAACAGGACCTGCTTCCTGCTTGGTGACTGTAGCTTCTTTCTCCCCCGAGGGAGATGTGGTGCCTGGGGGAAAAGGGAGAGCAGGACCTGCTTCCTGCTTGGTGACTGTAGCTTCTTTCTCCCCCGAGGGAGATGTGGTGCCTGGGGGAAAAGGGAGAACAGGACCTGCTTCCTGCTTGGTGACTGTAGCTTCTTTCTCCCCCGAGGGAGATGTGGTGCCTGGGGGAAAAGGGAGAGCAGGACCTGCTTCCTGCTTGGTGACTGTAGCTTCTTTCTCCCCCGAGGGAGATGTGGTGCCTGGGGGAAGAGAGAGAACAGGACCTGCTTCCTGCTTGGTGACTGTAGCTTCTTTCTCCCCCGAGGGAGATGTGGTGCCTGGGGGAAAAGGGAGAGCAGGACCTGCTTCCTGCTTGGTGACTGTAGCTTCTTTCTCCCCCGAGGGAGATGTGGTGCCTGGGGGAAGAGAGAGAACAGGACCTGCTTCCTGCTTGGTGAATGTAGCTTCTTTCTCTGCGTTCATGTGGTTCTCACAAAGCTCACATGCCAGATCCATCGTGAAATCTCTCCTGCTGACTGTCTTGACAAGGCATTGCTTGTACAACACGTGTTGATAGCAGCCATGTCGAGCACATTGTAGAACACTGCAACAGTCCAGCAGCAAGTACCTCATTTTACAGAGTCTTGCCATCTAATATGAATGTAACATAATAGAAGGGGATAGTAGTTGGTGTCTGTCAGATGGAAGGCTGTCTGTATATGGTAGAGATACTGTATATACTGTAATGACCTGGCTAGATGGTAGAGATACTGTATATACTGTAATGACCTGGCTAGATCATAAAGGGGATACTAGTTGGTGTCTGTATATGGTAGAGATACTGTATATACTGTAATGACCTGGCTAGATCATAAAGGGGATACTAGTTGGTGTCTGTATATGGTAGAGATACTGTATATACTGTAATGACCTGGCTAGATCATAAAGGGGATACTAGTTGGTGTCTGTATATGGTAGAGATACTGTATATACTGTAATGACCTGGATAGATCATAAAGGGGATACTAGTTGGTGTCTGTATATGGTAGAGATACTGTATATACGGTAATGACCTGGCTAGATCATAAAGGGGATACTAGTTGGTGTCTGTATATGGTAGAGATACTGTATATACTGTAATGACCTGGCTAGATCATAAAGGGGATACTAGTTGGTGTCTGTATATGGTAGAGATACTGTATATACTGTAATGACCTGGCTAGATCATAAAGGGGATACTAATTGGTGTCTGTATATGGTAGAGATACTGTAATGACCTGGCTAGATCATAAAGGGGATACTAGTTGTTGTCTGTAAATGTCTGTATATGGTAGAGATACTGTATATACTGTAATGGCCTGGCTAGATCATAAAGGGGATACTAGTTGGTGTCTGTATATGGTAGAGATACTGTAATGACCTGGCTAGATCATAAAGGGGATACTAGTTGTTGTCTGTAAATGTCTGTATATGGTAGAGATACTGTATATACGGTAATGACCTGGCTAGATCATAAAGGGGATACTAGTTGGTGTCTGTATATGGTAGAGATACTGTATATACTGTAATGACCTGGCTAGATCATAAAGGGGATACTAGTTGCTGTCTGTATATGGTAGAGATACTGTATATACTGTAATGACCTGGCTAGATCATAAAGGGGATACTAGTTGGTGTCTGTATATGGTAGAGATACTGTATATACTGTAATGACCTGGCTAGATCATAAAGGGGATACTAGTTGGTGTCTGTATATGGTAGAGATACTGTATATACTGTAATGACCTGGCTAGATCATAAAGGGGATACTAGTTGGTGTCTGTATATGGTAGAGATACTGTATATACTGTAATGACCTGGCTAGATAATAAAGGGGATACTAGTTGGTGTCTGTATATGGTAGAGATACTGTATATACTGTAATGGCCTGGCTAGATCATAAAGGGGATACTAGTTGGTGTCTGTATATGGTAGAGATACTGTATATACTGTAATGGCCAAGCTAGATCATAAAGGGGATACTAGTTGGTGTCTGGCAGATGGTAGAGATACTGTATATACTGTAATGACCTAGCTAGATCATAAAGGGGATACTAGTTGGTGTCTGTATATGGTAGAGATACTGTATATACTGTAATGACCTGGCTAGATCATAAAGGGGATACTAGTTGGTGTCTGTATATGGTAGAGATACTGTATATACTGTAATGACCTGGCTAGATCATAAAGGGGATAGTAGTTGGTGTCTGTATATGGTAGAGATACTGTATATACTGTAATGGCCTGGCTAGATCATAAAGGGGATACTAGTTGGTGTCTGGCAGATGGTAGAGATACTGTATATACTGTAATGGCCTGGCTAGATCATAAAGGGGATACTAGTTGGTGTCTGGCAGATGGTAGAGATACTGTATATACTGTAATGACCTGGCTAGATCATAAAGGGAATACTAGTTGGTGTCTGTATATGGTAGAGATACTGTATATACTGTAATGACCTGGCTAGATCATAAAGGGGATACTAGTTGGTGTCTGGCAGATGGTAGAGATACTGTATATACTGTAATGACCTGGCTAGATCATAAAGGGGATACTAGTTGGTGTCTGTATATGGTAGAGATACTGTATATACTGTAATGACCTGGCTAGATCATAAAGGGGATACTAGTTGGTGTGTGTATATGGTAGAGATACTGTATATACTGTAATGACCTGGCTAGATCATAAAGGGGATACTAGTTGGTGTCTGGCAGATGGTAGAGATACTGTATATACTGTAATGACCTGGCTTGATCATAAAGGGGATACTAGTTGGTGTCTGGCAGATGGTAGAGATACTGTATATACTGTAATGACCTGGCTAGATCATAAAGGGGATACTAGTTGGTGTCTGTATATGGTAGAGATACTGTAATGACCTGGCTAGATCATAAAGGGGATACTAGTTGGTGTCTGTATATGGTAGAGATACTGTATATACTGTAATGACCTGGCTAGATGGTAGAGATACTGTATATACTGTAATGACCTGGCTAGATCATAAAGGGGATACTAGTTGGTGTCTGTATATGGTAGAGATACTGTATATACTGTAATGACCTGGCTAGATCATAAAGGGGATACTAGTTGGTGTCTGGCAGATGGTAGAGATACTGTATATACTGTAATGACCTGGCTAGATCATAAAGGAGATACTAGTTGGTGTGTGGCAGATGGTAGAGATACTGTATATACTGTAATGACCTGGCTAGATCATAAAGGGGATACTAGTTGGTGTCTGTATATGGTAGAGATACTGTAATGACCTGGCTAGATCATAAAGGGGATACTAGTTGGTGTCTGTATATGGTAGAGATACTGTATATACTGTAATGACCTGGCTAGATGGTAGAGATACTGTAATGACCTGGCTAGATGGTAGAGATACTGTATATACTGTAATGACCTGGCTAGATCATAAAGGGGATACTAGTTGGTGTCTGTATATGGTAGAGATACTGTATATACTGTAATGACCTGGCTAGATCATAAAGGGGATACTAGTTGGTGTCTGGCAGATGGTAGAGATACTGTATATAGTGTAATGACCTGGCTAGATGATAAAGGGGATACTAGTTGGTGTCTGGCAGATGGTAGAGATACTGTATATACTGTAATGACCTGGCTATATCATAAAGGGAATACTAGTTGGTGTCTGGCAGATGGTAGAGATACTGTATATAGTGTAATGACCTGGCTAGATGATAAAGGGGATACTAGTTGGTGTCTGTATATGGTAGAGATACTGTATATACTGTAATGACCTGGCTAGAACATAAAGGGAATACTAGTTGGTGTCTGTATATGGTAGAGATACTGTATATACTGTAATGACCTGGCTAGATCATAAAGGGGATACTAGTTGGTGTCTGTATATGGTAGAGATACTGTATATACTGTAATGACCTGGCTAGATCATAAAGGGGATACTAGTTGCTGTCTGTATATGGTAGAGATACTGTATATACTGTAATGACCTGGCTAGATCATAAAGGGGATACTAGTTGGTGTCTGTATATGGTAGAGATACTGTATATACTGTAATGACCTGGCTAGATCATAAAGGGGATACTAGTTGGTGTCTGTATATGGTAGAGATACTGTATATACTGTAATGACCTGGCTAGATCATAAAGGGGATACTAGTTGGTGTCTGTATATGGTAGAGATACTGTATATACTGTAATGACCTGGCTATATCATAAAGGGGATACTAGTTGGTGTCTGTATATGGTAGAGATACTGTATATACTGTAATGACCTGGCTAGATCATAAAGGGGATACTAGTTGGTGTCTGTATATGGTAGAGATACTGTATATACTGTAATGACCTGGCTAGATCATAAAGGGGATACTAGTTGGTGTCTGTATATGGTAGAGATACTGTATATACTGTAATGACCTGGCTAGATGGTAGAGATACTGTATATACTGTAATGACCTGGCTAGATCATAAAGGGGATACTAGTTGGTGTCTGTATATGGTAGAGATACTGTATATACTGTAATGACCTGGCTAGATGGTAGAGATACTGTATATACTGTAATGACCTGGCTAGATCATAAAGGGGATACTAGTTGGTGTCTGTATATGGTAGAGATACTGTATATACTGTAATGACCTGGCTAGATCATAAAGGGATACTAGTTGGTGTCTGTATATGGTAGAGATACTGTATATACTGTAATGACCAGGCTAGATCATAAAGGGGATACTAGTTGGTGTCTGTATATGGTAGAGATACTGTATATACTGTAATGACCTGGCTAGATCATAAAGGGGATACTAGTTGGTGTCTGTATATGGTAGAGATACGGTATATACTGTAATGACCTGGCTAGATCATAAAGGGGATACTAGTTGGTGTCTGTATATGGTAGAGATACTGTATATACTGTAATGACCTGGCTAGATCATAAAGGGGATACTAGTTGGTGTCTGTATATGGTAGAGATACTGTATATACTGTAATGACCTGGCTAGATCATAAAGGGGATACTAGTTGCTGTCTGTATATGGTAGAGATACTGTATATACTGTAATGACCAGGCTAGATCATAAAGGGGATACTAGTTGGTGTCTGTATATGGTAGAGATACTGTATATACTGTAATGACCTGGCTAGATCATAAAGGGGATACTAGTTGGTGTCTGTATATGGTAGAGATACTGTATATACTGTAATGACCTGGCTAGATCATAAAGGGGATACTAGTTGGTGTCTGTATATGGTAGAGATACTGTATATACTGTAATGACCTGGCTAGATCATAAAGGGGATACTAGTTGGTGTCTGTATATGGTAGAGATACTGTATATACTGTAATGACCTGGCTAGATCATAAAGGGGATACTAGTTGGTGTCTGTATATAGTAGAGATACTGTATATACTGTAATGACCTGGCTAGATCATAAAGGGGATACTAGTTGGTGTCTGTATATGGTAGAGATACTGTATATACTGTAATGACCTGGCTAGATGGTAGAGATACTGTATATACTGTAATGACCTGGCTAGATGGTAGAGATACTGTATATACTGTAATGACCTGGCTAGATGGTAGAGATACTGTATATACTGTAATGACCTGGCTAGATCATAAAGGGGATACTAGTTGGTGTCTGTATATGGTAGAGATACTGTATATACTGTAATGGCCTGGCTAGATCATAAAGGGGATACTAGTTGGTGTCTGGCAGATGGTAGAGATACTGTATATACTGTAATGACCTGGCTAGATCATAAAGGGGATACTAGTTGGTGTCTGTATATGGTAGAGATACTGTATATACTGTAATGACCTGGCTATATCATAAAGGGGATACTAGTTGGTGTCTGTATAGGGTAGAGATACTGTATATACTGTAATGACCTGGCTAGATGGTAGAGATACTGTATATACTGTAATGACCTGGCTAGATCATAAAGGGGATACTAGTTGGTGTCTGTATATGGTAGAGATACTGTATATACTGTAATGACCTGGCTAGATCATAAAGGGGATACTAGTTGGTGTCTGTATATGGTAGAGATACTGTATATACTGTAATGACCTGGCTAGATCATAAAGGGGATACTAGTTGGTGTCTGTATATAGTAGAGATACTGTATATACTGTAATGACCTGGCTAGATCATAAAGGGGATACTAGTTGGTGTCTGTATATGGTAGAGATACTGTATATACTGTAATGACCTGGCTAGATGGTAGAGATACTGTATATACTGTAATGACCTGGCTAGATGGTAGAGATACTGTATATACTGTAATGACCTGGCTAGATCATAAAGGGGATACTAGTTGGTGTCTGTATATGGTAGAGATACTGTATATACTGTAATGGCCTGGCTAGATCATAAAGGGGATACTAGTTGGTGTCTGGCAGATGGTAGAGATACTGTATATACTGTAATGACCTGGCTAGATCATAAAGGGGATACTAGTTGGTGTCTGTATATGGTAGAGATACTGTATATACTGTAATGACCTGGCTAGATCATAAAGGGGATACTAGTTGGTGTCTGTATATGGTAGAGATACTGTATATACTGTAATGACCTGGCTAGATCATAAAGGGGATACTAGTTGGTGTCTGTATATGGTAGAGATACTGTATATACTGTAATGACCTGGCTAGATCATAAAGGGGATACTAGTTGGTGTCTGTATATGGTAGAGATACTGTATATACTGTAATGACCTGGCTAGATCATAAAGGGGATACTAGTTGGTGTCTGTATATGGTAGAGATACTGTATATACTGTAATGACCTGGCTAGGCTAGTCTTCTTTGTGTGTTCACTGTTCATAGCAGGCTAGTCTTCTTTGTGTGTTCACTGTTCATAGCAGGCTAGTCTTCTTTGTGTGTTCACTGTCCTAGCATGCTAGTCTTCTTCGCAATCAACTTGTCTGAGGGAAATTGATGTGAAGAAGCTGTCCATGGTCACATTTCTGCATTTGCCCATGTAAGGCTCCACGTGACTCAAAACCACAGTCTCAGACAGTCTCAGACAGTCACTCACCCGCTGGCCTGGTTTCATCTTTCCCCAGACATGGAAAGACCTTGAGCAAGTTGGTTTCGACATCTGCGGCTAACCAGAACTGAGGTCACATGCACCACTATCAGTTTCTATCTGGTTTCTATTGGCCGTTCATCCATTGACGACAGAATAGCAGATTTTAATTTGATTATGTTAATAGTTTTTGCTTAGTTGCCAGATCAATGCTGCTGCTGGAGTGGTCATGTGATTAAAACATGGACAACACGGATATTGTTGAAGAAAAATTGAACTTTGGAAATAAAGCTGCACCTCATGAATGTTGAGAGTTATTTGATAAAGGTAAGTGTCAAGGAAACTGCAGAATCTGCTCTTTCAGATACAGTACTATATAGAAATCACAATGTTTAACCTGCAGAATCTGCTCTTTCAGATACAGTACTATATAGAAACACAATGTTTAACCTGCAGAATTTGCTCTTTCAGATACAGTACTATATAGAAATCACAATGTTTAACCTGCAGAATATGCTCTTTCAGATACAGTATTATATAGAAATCACAATGTTTAACCTGCAGAATCTGCTCTTTCAGATACAGTACTATATAGAAATCACAATGTTTAACCTGCAGAATCTGCTCTTTCAGATACAGTATTATATAGAAATCACAATGTTTAACCTGCAGAATATGCTCTCTCAGATACAGTACTATATAGAAATCACAATGTGTTACCTGCAGAATCTGCTCTTTCAGATACAGTACTATATAGAAATCACAATGTTTTACCTGCAGAATCTGCTCTTTCAGATACAGTATTATATAGAAATCACAATGTTTTACCTGCAGAATCTGCTCTTTCAGATACAGTATTATATAGAAATAAAAGTATTTTACCTGCACATGACTCTGAAGGAGGATTTGGTAAATAGATGCTCATTTTGTCACATACATCGAAAAAGGGGGACCAAAACACAGCGGGTCGATGGTCCAGCTGATCAGGATAACTCTTATCATGTGTGAAATTAGTTTTGGTATAGTTTAGGAGTAGTGTCGATGGGCCAGCTGATCAGGATAACTTATCATGTGTGAAATTAGTTTTGGTATAGTTTAGGAGTAGTATCGATGGGCCAGCTGATCAGGATAACTCTTATCATGTGTGAAATTAGTTTTGGTATAGTTTAGGAGTAGTGTCGATGGGCCAGCTGATCAGGATAACTCTTATCATGTGTGAAATTAGTTTTGGTACAGTTTAGGAGTAGTGTCGATGGGCCAGCTGATCAGGATAACTCTTATCATGTGTGAAATTAGTTTTGGTATAGTTTAGGAGTAGTGTCGATGGGCCAGCTGATCAGGATAACTCTTATCATGTGTGAAATTAGTTTTGGTACAGTTTAGGAGTAGTATCGATGGGCCAGCTGATCAGGATAACTCTTATCATGTGTGAAATTAGTTTTGGTATAGTTTAGGAGTAGTGTCGATGGGCCAGCTGATCAGGATAACTCTTATCATGTGTGAAATTAGTTTTGGTATAGTTTAGGAGTAGTATCGATGGGCCAGCTGATCAGGATAACTCTTATCATGTGTGAAATTAGTTTTGGTATAGTTTAGGAGTAGTATCGATGGGCCAGCTGATCAGGATAACTCTTATCATGTGTGAAATTAGTTTTGGTACAGTTTAGGAGTAGTATCGATGGGCCAGCTGATCAGGATAACTCTTATCATGTGTGAAATTAGTTTTGGTATAGTTTAGGAGTAGTATCGATGGGCCAGCTGATCAGGATAACTCTTATCATGTGTGAAATTAGTTTTGGTATAGTTTAGGAGTTGTATCGATGGGCCGGCTGATCAGGATAACTCTTATCATGTGTGAAATTAGTTGTGGTACAGTTTAGGAGTAGTGTCGATGGGCCGGCTGATCAGGATAACTCTTATCATGTGTGAAATTAGTTGTGGTACAGTTTAGGAGTAGTGTCGATGGGCCGGCTGATCAGGATAACTCTTATCATGTGTGAAATTAGTTTTGGTACAGTTTAGGAGTAGTGTCGATGGGCCAGCTGATCAGGATAACTCTTATCATGTGTAAAATTAGTTTTGGTACAGTTTAGGAGTAGTGTCGATGGGCCAGCTGATCAGGATAACTCTTATCATGTGTAAAATTAGTTTTGGTACAGTTTAGGAGTAGTGTCGATGGGCCAGCTGATCAGGATAACTCTTATCATGTGTGAAATTAGTTTTGGTACAGTTTAGGAGTAGTGTCGATGGGCCAGCTGATCAGGATAACTCTTATCATGTGTGAAATTAGTTTTGGTATAGTTTAGGAGTAGTGTCGATGGGCCAGCTGATCAGGATAACTCTTATCATGTGTGAAATTAGTTTTGGTATAGTTTAGGAGTTGTATCGATGGGCCAGCTGATCAGGATAACTCTTATCATGTGTGAAATTAATTTTGGTACAGTTTAGGAGTAGTGTCGATGGGCCAGCTGATCAGGATAACTCTTATCATGTGTGAAATTAGTTTTGGTACAGTTTAGGAGTAGTGTCGATGGACCAGCTGATCAGGATAACTCTTATCATGTGTGAAATTAGTTTTGGTACAGTTTAGGAGTAGTGTCGATGGGCCAGCTGATCAGGATAACTCTTATCATGTGTGAAATTAGTTTTGGTATAGTTTAGGAGTAGTGTCGATGGGCCAGCTGATCAGGATAACTCTTATCATGTGTGAAATTAGTTTTGGTATAGTTTAGGAGTAGTGTCGATGGGCCAGCTGATCAGGATAACTCTTATCATGTGTGAAATTAGTTTTGGTACAGTTTAGGAGTAGTGTCGATGGGCCAGCTGATCAGGATAACTCTTATCATGTGTGAAATTAGTTGTGGTATAGTTTAGGAGTAGTGTCGATGGGCCGGCTGTGAAGGTTGACTGCTATTGTTTGTTTCCCGCTCATCAACTTGGACAGAGTCCAGGACATGTTTTACATCACTCTAAAGGCCTACTGTAACTCATAGCATGTGTTCATTTCCTTACAATACATGTGATTAGTGTTCGAGTTACAGTCAATAAAACAGACCCACAACAGTTTATTTGTGGAAAGTAAAACATAAAAGAGAATATTATTAACCCACAAGGGGTGTGGTCAAATGATTTGCTGCTGATAAATAGGCATAACACAAACTCATCATTACACTATTGTCTTTCTACATTACATCAACCCCTTCATCCTTCTTATCATTCAGTTAGGCCTCATTTGGGGACGACAGGTAACCTAGTGGTTAGAGTGGAGGGACGGCAGGTAGCCTAGTGGTTAGAGTGTAGAGGCGGCAGGTAGCCTAGTGGTTAGAGTGTAGAGGCGGCAGGTAGCCTAGTGGTTAGAGTGGAGGGGTGGCAGGTAGCCTAGTGGTTAGAGTGTAGAGGCGGCAGGTAGCCTAGTGGTTAGAGGGTAGAGGCGGCAGGTAGCCTAGTGGTTAGAGTGGAGGGGGGGCAGGTAGCCTAGTGGTTAGAGTGGAGGGGCGGCAGGTAGCCTAGTGGTTAGAGTGGAGGGGCGGCAGGTAGCCTAGTGGTTAGAGTGGAGGGGTGGCAGGTAGCCTAGTGGTTAGAGTGGAGGGGAGGCAGGTAGCCTAGTGGTTAGAGTGTAGAGGCGGCAGGTAGCCTAGTGGTTAGAGTGGAGGGGGGGCAGGAAGCCTAGTGGTTAGAGTGTAGAGGCGGCAGGTAGCCTAGTGGTTAGAGTGGAGAGGCGGCAGGTAGCCTAGTGGTTAGAGTGGAGGGGCGGCAGGTAGCCTAGTGGTTAGAGTGGAGGGACGGCAGGAAGCCTAGTGGTTAGAGTGTAGAGGCGGCAGGTAGCCTAGTGGTTAGAGTGGAGAGGCGGCAGGTAGCCTAGTGGTTAGAGTGTGGAGGCGGCAGGTAGCCTAGTGGTTAGAGTGGAGGGACGGCAGGTAGCCTAGTGGTTAGAGTGGAGGGGCGGCAGGTAGCCTAGTGGTTAGAGTGTAGAGGTGGCAGGTAGTCTAGTGGTTAGAGTGTAGAGGCGACAGGTAGTCTAGTGGTTAGAGTGTAGAGGCGGCAGGTAGCCAACTGGTTAGAGTGTTGAGCCAGTACTTGAAAGGTTGCTGGATCGAATCCCTGAGCTGAGAAGGTAAAAATCTGTCGTTCTGCCCCTGAACAAGGCAGTTAACCCACTGTTCGTAGGCCGT
>NW_027675396.1:662500-680000 GCF_965601325.2 Salmo salar
AGTGGTTGATCCATTTTTTTCCATCAAATAAAGTCTGACATTTTGAAGTGGAAATTACAAACGTTAAAAGCCTTTATAAAGCCTTGTAGTGGTTTAATAATTTCTTTAAAGAATAAAATTACATTTCGCAACATTTCTGAAAATGGATATTTAGCGTTTTGGAATGAAACACTTGTTTCCCCATCTGAGCTCAGAGTAGAAGAGAGATGTAATGTTTGTCTCTGTTGTGTTGAAGACCAATCAAGCAGGAGAGACCAGCCTCCCCTGTTCCCAGCTGTGTGTCCATGAAGAGTGACAAGTCTATGGGTCTACCTATACTGTTTAGAGAGGGAGACTTTTCTACTGAACAAAGGTAAGAAGAACTCATGGGTCATGGTCAGTGAATTAAACAACACTGTCTCTAGTCATTTCTCCTCTCCCATTTTCACATTTCTTTTTGTTGTTTTCATAATCCATAGGCTAATACTTTAGTCCATTTTCATAGTCCTAAAACAATATTAAACAAACACAACATTCCCTCCCTGTGTGTGTGTGTGTGTGTGTGTGTGTGTGTGTGTGTGTGTGTGTGTGTGTGTGTGTGTGTGTGTGTGTGTGTGTGTGTGTGTGTGTGTGTGTGTGTGTGTGTGTGTGTGTGTGTGTGTGTGTGTGTGTGTGTGTGTGTGAGAGTGTGTGTGTGCAATCCCTGGACGAGGACATGTAATCTCTATCCTGATTGCCAAGTCACTTTGACATCTACCTACATTTACATATTACCTCAATTATAGCCTCATTATTACCTCAACTACCTGGTACCCTGCACATTGACTCAGTACTGGTACTCCTTATAGTCTCATTATTACCTCAACTACCTGGTACCCTGCACATTGACTCAGTACTGGTACTCCTTATAGTCTCATTATTACCTCAACTACCTGGTACCCTGCACATTGACTCAGTACTGGTACTCCTTATAGTCTCATTATTACCTCAACTACCTGGTACCCCTGCACATTGACTCAGTACTGGTACTCCTTATAGTCTCATTATTACCTCAACTACCTGGTACCCCTGCACATTGACTCAGTACTGGTACTCCTTATAGTCTCATTATTACCTCAACTACCTGGTACCCCTGGACATTGACTCAGTACTGGTACTCCTTATAGCCTCATTATTACCTCAACTACCTGGTACCCCTGCACATTGACTCAGTACTGGTACTCCTTATAGTCTCCTTATTACCTCAACTACCTGGTACCCCTGCACATTGACTCAGTACTGGTACTCCTTATAGTCTCATTATTACCTCAACTACCTGGTACCCCTGCACATTGACTCAGTACTGGTAGTCCTTATAGTCTCATTATTACCTCAACTACCTGGTACCCCTGCACATTGACTCAGTACTGGTAATCCTTATAGCCTCATTATTACCTCAACTACCTGGTACCCCTGCACATTGACTCAGTACTGGTACTCCTTATAGTCTCACTATTACCTCAACTACCTGGTACCCCTGCACATTGACTCAGTACTGGTACTCCTTATAGTCTCATTATTACCTCAACTACCTGGTACCCCTGCACATTGACTCAGTACTGGTACTCCTTATAGTCTCATTATTACCTCAACTACCTGGTACCCCTGGACATTGACTCAGTACTGGTACTCCTTATAGCCTCATTATTACCTCAACTACCTGGTACCCCTGCACATTGACTCAGTACTGGTACTCCTTATAGTCTCATTATTACCTCAACTACCTGGTACCCCTGGACATTGACTCAGTACTGGTACTCCTTATAGTCTCATTATTACCTCAACTACCTGGTACCCCTGCACATTGACTCAGTACTGGTACTCCTTATAGTCTCATTATTACCTCAACTACCTGGTACCCCTGCACATTGACTCAGTACTGGTAATCCTTATAGTCTCATTATTGTTATTTTATTGTTATTATTATTAATTAATTTTTTATCAAATACAATTTGATTTGATTTGAAGCTCATTGGCAGAAACACGTCATGGTGTCTAACAGTCGTCTCGTGCTGAACAGATCATGTTCGGATGTTGAAGCCCGGTGGCTGGAAAAACTCCCTAGAAAGGCTGGAACCTAGGAAGAAACCTAGAGAGGAACCAGGCTATGAGGGGTGGGCCAGTCCTCTTCTGGCTGTGCTGGGTAGAGAGGAACCCGGCTCTGAGGAGTGGCCAGTCCTCTTCTGGCTGTGCTGGGTAGAGAGGAACCAGGCTCTGAGGGGTGGCCAGTCCTCTTCTGGCTGTGCTGGGTAGAGAGGAACCAGGCTCTGAGGGGTGACCAGTCCTCTACTGGCTGTACTGGGTAGAGAGGAACCAGGCTCTGAGGGGTGGCCAGTCCTCTTCTGGCTGTGCTGGGTAGAGAGGAACCAGGCTATGAGGAGTGGCCAGTCCTCTTCTGGCTGTGCTGGGTAGAGAGGAACCAGGCTATGAGGGGTGGCCAGTCCTCTTCTGGCTGTGCTGGGTGGAGAGGAACCAGGCTCTGAGGGGTGGCCAGTCCTCTTCTGGCTGTGCTGGGTGGAGAGGAACCAGGCTCTGAGGGGTGGCCAGTCCTCTTCCGGCTGTGCTGGGTAGAGAGGAACCAGGCTATGAGGAGTGGCCAGTCCTCTTCTGGCTGTGCTGGGTAGAGAGGAACCAGGCTCTGAGAGGTGGCCAGTCCTCTTCTGGCTGTACTGGGTAGAGAGGAACCAGGTTATGAGGAGTGGCCAGTCCTCTTCTGGCTGTGCTGGGTAGAGAGGAACCAGGCTCTGAGAGGTGGCCAGTCCTCTTCTGGCTGTACTGGGTAGAGAGGAACCAGGTTATGAGGAGTGGCCAGTCCTCTTCTGGCTGTGCTGGGTAGAGAGGAACCAGGCTATGAGGGGTGGCCAGTCCTCTTCTGGCTGTACTGGGTAGAGAGGAACCAGGCTATGAGGGGTGGCCAGTCCTCTTCTGGCTGTACTGGGTAGAGAGGAACCAGGCTCTGAGAGGTGGCCAGTCCTCTTCTGGCTGTTCCGGGTGGAGATTATGGCCATTAAGGCCAGATCGTTCTTCAAGATGTTCAAATGTTCCTAGATGACCAGCAGGGTGAAATAATATTCACAGTGGTTATAGAGGTTGCAACAGGTCAGCACCTCAGGAGTAAATGTCAGGATGCTTTTCATAGTTGAGCATTCAGAGGTTGAGGGAGGGAGAAAGAGGGATGGATTGGGAGGGAGGGAGGGAGGGAGGGAGGGGGTTGAAACTACAGTTTCGGGACAAGGTATCACGTCTGGTGATCAGGTCAGAGTTCATATCCTCAGTCAGACCAGTAGAAACTGGATCAGCAGCACTACAAGGTATCACATCTGGTGAACAGGTCAGAGTTCATATCCTCAGTCAGACCAGTAGAAACTGGATCAGCAGCACTACAAGGTATCATGTTTGGTCGACAGGTCAGAGTTCCTATCCTTAGTCAGGCCAGTAGAAACTGGATCAGAAGCACTACAAGGTATCATGTTTGGTAGACAGGTCAGAGTTCATATCCTCAGTCAGACCAGTAGAAACTGGATCAGAAGCACTACACGATATCATGTCTGGTGGACAGGTCATAGTTCATATCCTTTTATGAAGAATTTTTTACGTTTATTCCCAAATATATATTAAGATGAACGCACTTATTGTAAATCTCTCTGGATAAGAGCATCTGCTAAATCAGGGGTTCTCAATCCGGGGTCTGTGGAGGTACTGCAGGGGCTCCACGGCACCCTGACTGTACTCGTTGCAATGTAAGACATTTGATAGAATTTTCACATGACACGACCACTTTGTCTACTCTTAATTATTGCCTAATATAATGGAATGCATAGTTTTTTAACCAATTATGATCGTTGTTACAATAAGAATTTTGACAATATTACCGTTATATCAACACACTCTTCACACCCGTTTAACAACTCTAAATAGCTTTAGCATAGTAGGCATCAAGTCCCTTGCCAATAATGTTGCCTACAACATTGCATACAATGTTCATTTTCATCGAACACATATTACGCCCGAGATGCCTTCAATTTGCCTAATTTATAGCCACGCCCAATTTAGGATTATTTTTTAACAACGTGATGTTGCGCTCCCAAAGGGATATCTTGAAATAACATGATGTAGATAATTAAATAATCAAAAGAAAAATGTGTTAATTTTACACTCAGAAAAGAAGGTTCCTTATAGAACCAAAAAGGCTTCTATCACTTCCTTAATATATGGAATCACTAAAAGTGATATATATTTTTGGGTTCAGTGAAGAAGAACCTCTAGAGTTCTGATCAACGAAAGGTTAATGTTTTGAGGATGTGAACCCAGCAGCCCTCCAGTGGTCAGATCAAGTCTGCCTGTATTTTCCAGCGCACAGCCCGGGATTTGAACCAGCCACCTTTCAGCCACAGGTCCAACTCCTGCCACATCTCCAACTCCTTAGCTGCTGGGTGAAAACCTGAGTTTATCTTCAGAAATAAGCATGAGTTAATCTGCCAAAATGAAGACAAAATGCTAATGCTACAAAATGCTACGTACGGTGTGGAGACAAGCATATTGTCTGGTTACGCACAGAGTGGGCTGAGGTGCTCTTGGAGAATTAGTGACGGGCATTCCGGCTCTTTTGGCTCCCAAACGGAGGGTCTCCTCCAAATAGGATCGGACCTCCATTATGGCATCTGCTGAGGGATTCCTTCGTGCTGCATCCCCAGTTGCTCTCTCGTCAAACAGCATCCAAACAGCAGACGTTTGTGACACTACTGCTGGTGTTTCTGCTCCATCTGATCCCTTTTCTTCCTGTTGCCCTGGTGCCTGAGCCAGCTGACTGCTGGGGCTGTCCCTCCCTGCTGCGGAGGTTATTCTTTGAAGAGCCTCATCAATCTCTCTGGCATCACTGAAGGCTAACTTCTTAAACCTGGGGTCAAGTGCAGCGTTTCTGATAGCACGTGATTATATTCCATTCTGTGGAACTTTCTGTCCATTGATGAACATAGGGTGTCCATCAACTCTGTCACATTAAATTTGCTTCTCTCTGGCGTCTGGCTGTGATTCGCTGCAGACCCTTACACAGAAGTATCATTTTTGAGGCTGTCACATAGCTGAAAAGAGAGAGCAGTAACTTATTAGTTCAGCTTCATGTTTTGTCTACTGATACTACATTCTCATCTACTGCTCATATACATATATAATACTGGATTAAATAATGATGCAGTAATAACTGCTTCCTGTACCTCTCTCCACTGATCTCCACAGTGAACTGCTCAAAGGGTTCCAGGACATTGCACACCTCCTCCACCACCTCCCATGCCTCTGGGTCAGAGCATCAACAGGTGCATTGACAATGGCCAGGGTAGAGATGATGGCATCCTTTGACTCAAGAAACCGCTTCAACATATACAATGTTGAATTCCACCTTGTAGTGCAGTCTTGTTTAGGCCTCAGCTCAGGCATCCCCGTCTGGCGTTGTGTAGACTTTAGTTTTTCAGCATCTACTGTGATCCTGTGAAAGTATTCCACAGCTGATTTCACTTTGTCCACAGTGGGCTTCATCACCTTCAGAGCATCTCTTACAATCAGGTTGATTGTGTGGGCAAGACATGGGTCCATTTTAAAATGTCATGGCTTTAGTTAAGTTGGCTGCATTGTTGCTAACACAACAGACCACTTTACCATCTACTTGCCATTCTCTGGCCACTCTCAACAGTTCTCTGAGGTGTGTCTGTCGCTGAACTCAAAGCAGTCCAGAAGACAGCTAGACATCGAAAAATCTTCAATGAAGTAACATGTAACCGACGTATGAAGTTGATGTCCAGCAGTCAGTGGTAAGGCTAACTGCAGTAGCTTTTTGGACTCTTTCCCGCAATGAAGCCTGTGTGCTCTTGTACAGTTGTGGAATAAGTGATTTTGAAAGGGTTTTCCTGCTTGGAATTGTGTACATTGGATTTAGACTATTGCTATAATTTCTAAAACTTCTGTCCTCCATGATCGAAAATGGCTGGAAATCGGTGGCAATCATTTTAGCCAATGCAACATCAATTTGCCAGACATAGACTTTGGCATAAACTGGTCCATAGAGGACTGTACCCAGCTGTGTGTCCATGAAGAGTAACAAGTCCATGTATCAACCTCTATCCTTTAGAGAGGGAGACTTTTCTACTGAACAAAGGTAAGAAGAACTCATTGTCAGTGAGTTAAAAACACTGTCTCTAGTCATTTCTCCTCTCCCATTTTCACATTTCTTTTTGTTGTTTTCATAATTCATAGGCTAATCCTTTAGTCCATTTTCATAGTCCTAAAACAATATTAAACAAACACAACGTTCCCTCCCTGTGTGTGTGTGTTGTGTGTGTGTGTGTGTGTGTGTGTGTGTGTGTGTGTGTGTGTGTGTGTGTGTGTGTGTGTGTGTGTGTGTGTGTGTGTGTGTGTGTGTGTGTGTGTGTGTGTGTGTGTGTGTGTGTGTGTGTACTCCCTGGATGAGGAGATGTAATCTCATGTTTCGTCCACAGAAACCAACAGGAGAGATCAGAGTCAGAGATTCTCAGTGGTCAGTCTTCCCAGAGTCATCAAACAGACCTGGACTCTATATTCAGTGTATGTGGTCCTGTTATGAACATTTGTTTTTGTTTACCTCAAGTAAAGTTGATCTGTCAATTATTCATTAATGTGTTAATGAGAAAGCATTTATTCTCTTGCTTAACTTATTTACTTGATTTATTTTAGCTGCTTGAAGAGAAAATGATGACATTTGTGAAGAACGAGCTGAAGATATTCAAGGGGATTCTTAGTCCAGAACTCCCAGAAGGCTTTGAGAGTCAGAAGCAGGATGAGGAAGTGGTGGATGCTGAAGATGAGAAGCAGGAGAGCAGTGCCAGAGAGGGGGCTCTGAAGATCACACTGCACGTCCTGAGGAAAATGAACCAGAAGGAGCTTGCTGACACACTGGAGAAATGTAAGATCTGTCTGCCTCATGTTGAATGCTGTTTTATAACATTTAAAAGCTGTGGCTAAAGTACAGCTAAAGTAGCTGTGTAACTCAATGATATTGTAGCAGCCTTAACACAACACCTAGTGGCCTCATCAAGTAGCAGCAGGGATGTGTTGTGTTGATTAATTTAGAGAGACAGAGAGAGACAACATTAATTATACAATCAATAATACCAATAATAATATAATCAGTCACACCAGTCTGTAATGCATTATGAAAACATTTACACATTTATACAGTCAGTTAAGAGAATAAATGATTATAATTTAAAATGTTATAACAGTCCTACAATACTGTAGGCATTAAAACAGACATAATATTAATATCCTCTGTGCTATTTCTTCATTCAGATGAGCTTGCTGTGATTTGCCAACGTGAACTCAAATCTAATCTAAAGAAGAAGTTTCAATGTGTATTTGAGGGGATCGCTAAACAAGGAAACCCAACACTTCTCAATAAGATCTACACAGAGCTCTACATCACAGAGGGAGGAACAGGAGAGGTCAATAATGAACATGAGCTGAGACAGATTGAGACAACAACCAGGAAACAAGCAAGACCAGAGACTGCAGTCAAATGTAACGACATCTTCAAACCCTTAACTGGACAAGACAAACTTATCAGAACTGTGCTGACAAAGGGAGTCGCTGGCATTGGAAAAACAGTCTCTGTGCAGAAGTTCATTCTGGACTGGGCTGAAGGAAAAGCCAATCAGGATGTTCAATTTGTGTTTTCATTCCCTTTTCGGGAGCTGAATTTGATGAAAGGGGACAAACACACTTTGATTGAACTTCTCAATCACTTCTCAATGGAAATCAAACAATCAAGAATCTCCAATTACGACAAGTACAAAGTTGTGTTCATCTTTGATGGTCTGGATGAGTGCCGACTGCCCCTAGACTTCCAGAAGAACAAGATCTGTTGTGACGTCACAGAGTCAACCTCAGTGGATGTTCTGCTGACAAATCTCATCAAGGGAAATCTGCTTCCCTCTGCTCTCATCTGGATAACTACCCGACCTGCAGCAGCCAATAAGATCCCTTCAGGGTGTGTTGACCAGATAACAGAGGTACGAGGGTTCAATGACCCACAGAAGGAGGAGTACTTCAGAAAGAGATTCAGTGATGAGGACCTGGCCAGCAGAATCATCTCACACATAAAGACATCAAGGAGCCTCCACATCATGTGCCACATTCCAGTCTTCTGTTGGATTTCTGCAACAGTCCTCGAACACATGCTGAAACATAAGAGAGAAGAGATGCCCAAGACTCTGACTGAGATGTACACACACCTTGTGGAGTTTTATACCAAACAGAAGGATGAAAAGTATCTTGGGGAAGAAGAGACAGGTCCACACTGGAATAAAGAGAGCATTCTGTCACTGGGAAAACTGGCTTTTCAACAGCTTGTGAATGGCAATCTGATTTTCTATGAAGAAGACCTGAAAGAGGCTGGCATTGATGTCAATGAAGCCTCGGTGTACTCAGGATTGTGCACACAGCTCTTTAAAGAGGAATGTGTTCTGTACCAAGACAAGGTGTACTGCTTTGTTCATCTGAGCATTCAGGAGTTTCTGGCTGCTGTATATGTGTTCCTCTCATTCATCAACAACAATGAGAATCTAATGGCCGAACCGCAATCAACGTCCAGGAACCTTTCTGCGCTGTTCAGAGACAAGTCTGAAGTTTCTTTCTACAAGAGTGCTGTGGATAAAGCCTTACACAGTGAGATGGGAAACCTGGACCTTTTCCTCCGCTTCCTTCTGGGACTCTCACTGGAGTCCAATCAGAAGCACTTACGAGATCTACTGACAAAGACAAGAAGCAGCTCAAAGACCCATGAAAAAACAGTCAAGTACATCAAGGAGAAGATCAGGGAGAATCCCTCTCCAGAGAGGTGCATCAATCTGTTCCACTGTCTGAATGAACTGAATGACCATTCTCTAGTGGAGGAGATCCAAAGCTACCTGAGCTCAGGAAGTCTCTCAAAACCCAACCTGTCACCTGCAGAGTGGTCAGCTCTGGTCTTTGTGTTGCTGACTTCAGAAAAGGAGCTGGATGTGTTTGACCTGAAGAAATACTCCAGATCAGAGGAAGGTCTTCTGAGGCTGCTGCCAGTGGTCAAAGCCTCCAGAGCTGTTCTGTGAGTACATAAAATGACATATAAGAACTAATCATCAGGAAGAAATATTATATGTATTACAATATGTATATAATATTATATTGCATAACATATTGAATCAGATATTCAATCTAGTATTACAATATGACCATACAATTCTAGGAGACAGAAGATGAATATATATGTTATTTGGGAATATGAACCAAATGCATCTACCGTTGTCCTTCTACACTACTGGTGTTAAATTAACAGTGTGTTTGTGAAGTCATGATGATTTCGTTGCAGGCTGTCAGGCTGTGGAGTCACAAAGAAAGGCTGTGCTTCTCTGGTCTCAGCTCTGGAGTCAACCCCCTCACACCTGAGAGAGCTGGACCTGAGTAACAATGACCTGAAGGATTCAGGAGTGGAGCTGCTCTCTGCTGGACTGGGGAATCCACACTGCAGACTGGAGACTCTGAGGTCAGTATTCTTGTAGTTGGTCAACATGTGATAACTGTTCACCAGATCCACATGTGTTTACCAGGCACACATAGTCCACACCATATGTGTTTGGACAGTGAAGCTTACAGTTTACATTTTGGAGATATGCTCCAGCATGTTGGATTTGAGATCGAATGTTTCATATTAGGTGACAGTACAGAATGTCACCTTTTTTTTGAGAGTATTCATGTTTTACCATTTAGAAATGAAAGAATTTTATGTATATACAGTGGCTTGCAAAAGTATTCACCCCCTTTGGCCTCTTTTGACTATTTTAATACACTATAAGTTAATTGGTCAGAATACTTATAACTTCTGCACATGGTGGGACTAGCTACATAAAGTGCTTTCATTTCTAAACGGTGAAACAGATATGTATGAAAATATCCTCATATCATTTTTAATTATGATATATTAGTTTACGAATAGATATGGAAGGTTTCATATGTTGAAAAAATATACTGCTACTATTTTCACCACCAAATAATAGCAGTGTGATTTTAATATAATTTGACTCGTTGCAGGCTGTCAGGCTGTGGAGTCACAGAGGAAGGCTGTGATTCTCTGATCTCAGTTCTCAGTTCAAACCCCTCACACCTGAGAGAGCTGGACCTGAGTAACAATGACCTGAACGATTCAGGGGTGAAGCTGCTCTCTGCTGGACTGGGGAATCCCCACTGCAGACTGGAGACTCTGAGGTCAGTATTCCTGTAGTTGGTCAACAAGTGATAACTGTTCACCAGATCCACATGTGTTTACTAGACACACATAGTCCACACCATATGTGTTTGGACAGTGAAGCTTACAGTTTTAAATGTGGTGCTATGCTCCAGCATTTTGGATTTGAGATAGAATGTTTCATATTGGGTGACAGTACAGAATGTCACCTTTTATTTAAAGGTATTCATACATATACAGTCGTGGCCAAAAGTTTTGAGAATGACACAAATATTAATTTTCACAAAGTCTGCTGCTTCAGTGTCTTTAGATATTTTTGTCAGATGTTACTATGGAATACTGAAGTATAATTAGAAGCATTTCATAAGTGTCAAAGGCTTTTATTGACAATCACATGAAGTTGAAGCAATGAGTCAATATTTGCAGTGTTGACCCTTCTTTTTCAAGACCTCTATAATCTGCCCTGGCATGCTGTCAATTAACCTTTGGGCCACATCCTGACTGATGGCAGCCAATTCTTGCATAATCAATGCTTGGAGTTTGTCGGAATTTGTGGGTTTTTGTTTGTCCACCTGCCTCTTGAGGATTGACCACAAGTTCTCAATGGGATTAAGGTCTGGGGAGTTTCCTGGCCATGGACCCAAAATATCGATGTTTTGTTCCCAGAGCCACTTAGTTATCACTTTTGCCTTATGGCAAGGTGCTCCATCATGCTGGAAAAGAAATTGTTCATCACCAAACTGTTCCTGGATGGTTGGGAGAAGTTGCTCTCGGAGGATGTGTTGGTACCATTCTTTATTCATGGCTGTGTTCTTAGGCAAAATTGTTAGTGAGCCCACACCCTTGGCTGAGAAGCAACCCCACACATGAATGGTCTCAGGATGCTTTACTGTTGGCATGACACAGGACTGATGGTAGTGCTCACCTTGTCTTCTCCAGACAAGCTTTTTTCCGGATGCCCCAAACAATCGGAAAGGGGATTCATCAGAGAAAATGACTTTACCCCAGTCCTCAGCAATCCAATCTCTGTACCTTTTGCAGAATATCAGTCTGTCCCTGATGTTTTTCCTGGAGATAAGTGGCTTCGTTGCTGCCCTTCTTGACACCAGGCCATCCTCCGAAAGTCTTCGCCTCACTGTGCGTGCAGATGCACTCACACCTGCCTGCTGCCATTCCTGAGCAAGCTCTGTACTGGTGGTGCCCCGATCCCGCAGCTGAATCAACTTTAGGAGACGGTCCTGGCGTTTGCTGGACTTTCTTGCGCGCCCTGAAGCCTTCTTCACAACAATTGAACCGCTCTCCTTGAAGTTCTTGATGATCCGATAAATGGTTGATTTAGGTGCAATCTTACTGGCAGCAATATCCTTGCCTGTGAAGCCCTTTGTGTGCAAAGCAATGATGACGACACGTGTTTCCTTGCAGGTAACCATGTTTGACAGAGTAAGAACAATGATTCCAAGCACCACCCTCCTTTTGAAGCTTCCAGTCTGTTATTCAAACTCAATCTGCATGACAGAGTAATCTCCAGCCTTGTCCTCGTCAACACTCACACCTGTGTTACCGAGAGAATCACTGACATGATGTCAGCTGGTCCTTTTGTGGCAGGGCTGAAATGCAGTGGACTTTTTTGGGGGGATTCAGTTCATTTGCATGGCAAAGAGGGACTTGGCAATTATTTGCAATTCATCTGATCACTCTTCATAACATTCTGGAGTATACGCAAATTGCCATCATACAAACTGAGGCAGCAGACTTTGTGAAAATTAATATTTGTGTCATTCTCAAAACTTTTGGCCAAGACTGTATTTTTTACCATTTAGATATGAAAGCACTTTATGCATCTAAACTCAGCAAAAAAAGAAACATCCCTTTTTCAGGACCCTGTCTTTCAAAGATAATTCGTAAAAATCCAAATAACTTCACAGATCTTTATTGAAAAGGGTTTAAGCACTGTTTCCCATGCTTGTTCAATGAACCATAAACAATTAATGAACATGCACCTGTGGAACGGTCGTTAAGACACTAATAGCTTACAGACGGTAGGCAACGAGGGCACTGCGCTCATCCACCTCTGGCCTGCTGGCCCCCCTACCTCTGAGGAAGCACAGTTCCCGCTCAGCCCAGTCAAAACTGTTCGCTGCTCTGGAACCCCTATGGTGGAACAAGCTCCCTCACGACGCCAGGACAGCGGAGTCTATCACCACCTTCCGGAGACACCTGAAACCCCACCTCTTTAAGGAATACCTAGGATAGGATAAAGTAATCCTTCTAACCCCCCCCCCCCCTAAAAGATTTAGATGCCCTAATGTAAAGTGGTTGTTCCACTGGATATCATAAGGTGAATGCACCAATTTGTGATTCGTTCTGGATAAGAGCGTCTGCTAAATGACTTAAATGTAAATGTAAATGCAATGAAGGTCACAGTTATGAAAACTTAGGACATGAAAGAGGTCTTTCTACTGACTCTGAAAAACACCAAAATAAAGATGCCCAGGGTCCCTGCTCATCTGCGTGAACATGCCTTAGGCATGCTGCAAGGAGGCACAAGGACTGCAGATGTGGCCAGGGCAATACATTGCAATGTCCGTACTATGAGACGCCTTAGACAGCGCTACAGGGAGACAGGACGGACAGCTGATCGTCCTCGCAGCGCAGACCACGTGTAACAACACCTGTGCAGGATTGGTACATCTGAACATCACACCTGCGGGACAGGTACAGGATGGCAACAACAACTGCCCGAGTTACACCAGGAATGCACAATCCCTCCATCAGTGCTCAGACTGTCCGCAACAGGCTGAGATAGGCTGGACTGAGGGCTTGTAGACCTGTTGTAAGGCAGGTCCTCACCAGACATCACCGGCAACAACGTCACCTATGGGCACAAACTCACCATCGCTGGACCAGACAGGACTGGCAAAAAGTGCTCTTCACTGACGAGTCGAGGTTTTGGCTCACCAGGGGTGATGGTCGGATTCCCGTTTATCGTCGAAGGAATGAGCGTTACACCGAGGCCTGTACTCTGGAGCGGGATCGATTTGGAGGTGGAGGGTCCGTCATGGTCTGGGGCGGTGTGTCACAGCATCATCGGACTGAGCTTGTTGTCATTGCAGGCAATCTCAACGATGTGCGTTACAGGGACGACATCCTCCTCTCTCATGTGGTACCCTTCCTGCAGGCTCATCCTGACATGACCCTCCAGCATGACAATGCCACCACCATACAGCTTGTTCTGTGCGTGATTTCCTGCAAGACAGGAATGTCAGTGTTCTGCCATGGCCAGCGAAGAGCCCGGATCTCAATCCCATTGAGCACATCTGGGACCTGTTGGATCAGAGGGTGCGGGCTAAGGCCATTCCCCCCAAAAATGTCCAGGAACTTGCAGGTGCCTTGGTGGAAGAGTGGGGTAACATCTCACATCAAGAACTGGAAAATCTGATGCAGTCCATGAGGAGGAGATGCACTGCAGTTCTTGATGCAGCTGGTGGCCACAGCAGATACTGACTGTTACTTTTGATTTTGACCCCCCTTTGTTCAGGGACACATTATTCCATTTCTGTGAGTCACATGTCTGTGGAACTTGTTCAGTTTATGTCATAGTTGTTGAATGTTGTTATGTTCATACAAATATTTACACATGTTAAGTTTGCTGAAAATAAACGCAAATGACAGTGAGAGGACGTTTCTTTTTTTGCTGAGTTTAGTTCTCCCATTTGAAGAAGTCTTAATCATTTGGACAAATTAATTTAGTCAAAAGTTAGTGATGTGTCCCATATTCTATGCCTGCAATGATTACATCAAGCGTGTGATTCTACTAACTTGTTGAATTCATTTACAGTTTGTCTTGGTTGTGTTTTGGATTATGTTTTTCCGAATAGAAACTGAATGGTGAATAATGTCCTTTCATTTTGGAGTCACTTCACTTGAATTGTCAGTAAGAATAGAATAAGTTTCTGAACACTCCTACATTCATGTGGATGCTACCATGATTATGAATAATCAGGAATTATTCGTGAATAATGAGGAATGAGAAATTTACAGAGGTACAAAGATCATACCCCCTCTGTTATTGGTAATTGTGAGAGGTTAGCATGTTTTGTTGTAGCCTCTGTTATTGGTAATGGTGAGAGGTTAGCATGTTTTGTTGTAGCCTCCTTTATTGGTAATGGTGAGAGGTTAGCATGTTTTGTTGTATCCTCTGTTATTGGTAATGGTGAGAGGTTAGCATGTTTTGTTGTAGCCTCTGTTATTGGTAATGGAGAGAGGTTAGCATGTTTTGTTGTAGCCTCTGTTATTGGTAATGGTGAGAGGTTAGCATGTTTTGTTGTAGCCTCTGTAATTGGTAATGGTGAGAGGTTAGCTGTTTTGTTGTAGCCTCTGTTATTGGTAATGGTGAGAGGTTAGCATGTTTTGTTGTAGCCTCTGTTATTGGTAATGGTGAGAGGTTAGCATGTTTTGTTGTGGCCTCTGTAACTTTCTCACTCATTCTGATTCATGATTTATTCATGATTTTTCTTAATCATGGCATCATCAGAATTTAATTTTTAATCGTCAATCACATACAGTTGAAGTCGGAAGTGTACATACACTTAGGTTGGAGTCATTAAAACGTGTTTTTGAACCTCTCCACAAATTTATTGTAAACAAACTATATAGTTTTGGCAAGTCGGTTAGGACATCTACTTTGTGCATGACACAAGTAATTTTTGAAACAATTGTTTACAGTCAGATTATTTAACTTATAATTCACTGTATCACAATTCCAGTGGGTCAGAAGTTTACATACACTAAGTTGACTGTGCCTTTAAACAGCATGGAAAATTCCAGAAAATCATGTTATGGCTTTAAAAGCATCTGATAGACTAATTGACATCATTTGGATGTATTTCAAGGCCTACCTTCAAACTCAGTGCCTCTTTGCTTGACATCATGGGAAAATGAAAAGAAATCAGCCAAGATCTCAGAAAAAAAATTGTAGACCTCCACAAGTATGGTTCATCCTTGGGAACAATTTCCAAACGCCTGAAGGTAACACGTTCATCTGTTCAAACAATAGTACGCAAGTCTAAACACCATGGGACCACACAGCCGCCATTCCGCTCAGGAAGGAGACGCGTTCTGTCTCCTAGAGATGAACTTACTTCGGTGCAAATCAATCCCAGAACAACAGCAAAGGACCATGTGAAGATGTTGGAGGAAACAGGTACAAAAGTATCTATATCCACAGTAAAACGAGTCCTATATCGACATAATCTGAAAGGTTGCTCAGCAAGGAAGAAGCCACTGCTCCAAAACCACCATAAAAAAAGCCAGACTACGGTTTGCAACTGCACATGGGGACAAAGATCCTACTTTTTGGAGAAATGTCCTCTGGTCAGATGAAACAATACAAGAACTGTTTGGCCATAATGACCATTGTTATGTTTGGAGGAAAAAGGGGGAGGCTTGCAAGCCAAAGAACACCATCCCAACCGTGAAGCCCGGGGGTGGCAGCATCATGTTGTGGGGGTGTTTTGCTGCAGGAGGGACTGGTGCACTTCACAAAATAGATGGCATCATGAGGAGGGAAAATTACGTGGATATATTGATGCAACATCTCAAGACATCAGTCAGGAAGTTAAAGCTTGGTCACAAATGGGTCTTCCAAATGGAAAATGACCCCTACGATACTTCCAAAGTTGTGGCAAAATGGCTTAAGGACAACAAAGTCAAGGTATTGGAGTGGCCATCACAAAGCCCTGACCTCAATCATATAGAAAATTTGTGGGCAGAACTGAAAAAGCGTGTGCGAGCAAGAGGCCTACAAACCTGACTCAGTTACACCAGCTCTGTCAGGAGGAATGGGCCAAAATTCACCCAACTTATTGTGGGAAGCTTGTGGAAGGCTACCCGAAACGTTTAACCCAATTTAAACAATTTAAAGGCAATGCTACCAAATACTAATTGAGTGTATGTAAACTTCTGACCCACTGGGAATGTGATGAAAGAAATAAAAGCTGAAATTAATCATTTTCTCTACTATTATTCTGACATTTCACATTCTTAAAATAAAGTGGTGATCCTAACTGACCTAAGACAGGGGACTTTTACTAGGATTAAATGTCAGGAATTGTAAAAATGGAGTTTAAATGTATTTGGCTAAGGTGTATGTAAACTTCTGACTTCAACTGTATGTATTAAAATACCCTCAAATAAAAGGTGACATTATATACTGTCACCTCATATGAAACATTTGATCTGAAATCCAAAATGTTGGAGTTTAGAGCCACATTTAAAATGTTATCTTCACTGTCAAAATAGATATGGTGTGGACTGTATACTCAATACAATGTAAATCTGATACCTCACTGTCTGTCTTCTGACTGATACTGCTTTTAAACTGGTCTGGGCAGTCTACTCAAATATTTGTACTATAAATGTTTCTATCTGCAGGCAATACTTTGATCATTTGTCATTTTTAATGATGATACATTAATTTACGAATAGATATGGAAGGTTTCATATGTTTAAAAAATATACTGCTACTATTTTCACCACCAAAGCATAGCAGTGTGATTTTAATTTGATTTGACTCTTTGCAGGCTGTCAGGCTGTCTAGTCACAGAGGAAGGCTGTGCTTCTCTGGTCTCAGCTCTGAGGTCAAACCCCTCACACCTGAGAGAGCTGGACCTGAGCTACAATCACCCAGGAGACTCAGGAGTCAGACTGCTCTCTGCTGGACTGGAGGATCCACACTGCAGACTGGAGAAACTCAAGTATGTAGAGGGTTTATGTCAATGTTCATATCAGACATGTTGGACTTTTCAGGCTAGTTAAGACAAACATTCTGACCACCACTTGGACAAAGTTATATGCTGACTGTGTGTGTGTTTGTCCTGTGTGTGTGTGTGTGTGTGTGTTTGTCCTGTGTGTGTGTGTGTGTGTGTATGTCCTGTGTGTGTGTGTATGTCCTGTGTGTGTGTGTGTGTGTGTGTGTGTGTGTGTGTGTGTGTGTGTGTGTGTGTGTGTGTGTGTGTGTGTGTGTGTGTGTGTGTGTGTCCTGTGTGTGTGTGTGTGTCCTGTGTGTGTGTGTGTGTCCTGTGTGTGTGTGTGTGTCCTGTGTGTGTGTGTGTGTGTGTGTGTGTGTGTGTGTGTGTGTCCTGTGTGTGTGTGTGTGTGTGTGTGTGTGTGTGTGTGTATGTCCTGTGTGTGTGTGTGTGTGTGTATGTCCTGTGTGTGTGTGTGTGTGTGTGTGTG